>NC_073354.2:37257500-37525000 GCF_027580225.2 Misgurnus anguillicaudatus | reverse complement strand
TGGAGAAGAAGAGATGGAGAAAAGTAAACTTGCCGCAGGTGAATTCATTTTTAGGCATATTTATATAGCCTATATTTAAAGTTTTTGTTTCAGTTGTTTGTTTTGTTATAAGGCGTGACCATTAAAGCTTGGTTTGATTTTCCGTCTGCTGGTCATGATAATAGCCTAACGTTACGTGTATGACAAAAAAAAGGCAGGGGGGGGGTCGGCGGCGTCGGGCCGCGGGTCGGGTTCGGACAGATAATTCACGTTGATGTGTCGGGTTACATCGGGTCCGGGCTTTAAAAGCCACGGGCCGGGTCGGGTCGGGTTGTAATTTTCAGGCCCGTTGAGAACTCTACTCATGGATATCGTGGCATGGCCCTCAGTGTGAAAGATTGTTTCTGATGAAAACTAAATTTATCTTTACAGTGTTCACAGCAATATTTCTGCTAAAATGATGTGAGCAAAAGTGAGGAGGCCCCAGCAAGCCTGTCTTCAGGATCATCCAGCACCAGCCGTGACAAGGTCCAATCTAAACAAAAGAAAACAGTCCGAGACGAACCTCTGGAGATGTACCTCTTATCAAAAGATGCTAAAGGGAAAAAATTGAAAGCGAAGCACAGAAGAGAGAAAGAGGAGCACAGAAGGACCGCTCTGCTAGTTTTGGGTCACACCTATAGATGTTTATTATATACCATTTTATTTAGTTTTTTTTTTATGTTTATACATTCAAGAAATAAAGTTGAACATGTACATTTCATAGATATGTTTATTTGCACAACAGTTCACTTAGACTTCTATCATTGTGACTTATTTGCTCTACAGCTCTGCCAGTTCTTGTTCACACAAATTAATGTTTATTATATACCATTTTACTTATGTATTTGAAGTGTTTATACATTTAAGAAATACATTTGAAAATGTCTAATTTCTAAATGTTGATTTGCACTACCGTTCAGTTGCACTACATTCATTGTGACTTTTCTGGAGTGGACCAACATTTCTGAATCCTGTTTTATTTGATTTTACTGTCATGTCTCTGATTGTTATTGCAAACTGCAGTTCATTCACAAAAATAAATGTTTGATTAAAAAAAAACTAATTGTAAATAACGTGACATTTTTGCACTATGCATATATTTGTACATTAGTATTGTTGACCTCTTTTTGTAATAACTACATACCTAATTATTGCATCATTATATTTATAGGCAACACTTACCAATTTGCAGGAGTAATAACATTTTTGGGCACAACAAAAATGGTGGTTCCTTGTTCTACCCACCAAACCTCTATAAAACGAGTATATTGGTTAAAATGATCTTAAATCTTTAGCCAAATCACAAAATACAATACATTTGGCAGGAAATTTGAGAAAATTGTTAACAGAGAAAGTGCTTGTAAAAGCTTGGTTAAAAGTACACACATCGGATCACCCATTACCTTATATTTTGTGAAAGAGTTTTAATTTTGATATAACGTGTTCTATTAAAAATAGTTAATTTTATGTGGAGATGCTGATATATTAACTGATGATAAAAGAATCGAATCAAATAGATTTCATTTAAAAATGTATTCAAGTTCACGGAGATATTGTTTGTACAAAGATTATATATTTATTCAAGAGCCATGTTTGTTTGTTTGCTAGTTAACCAAAAATCGTATATTTATGAATGGTGACTACACGCGAGTGTAAATACCGTCTCTCTTCTTCTGTGTGACAAGTGAGTGTCAGAACAGACGCATAACGTCTCGCAGCGCCGCCCTGTGAACCGGCATATATCTGTTTTGTATTAGGCGCCATCTACTGTCCAGGGAGTGAATTTGCACCTCACTCGGCTCAGCGCCAGTAAAAATCGTTTGGGTGTGAAAGCAGAAAAACGTCACGTTAAACGTCGACGATAAACGCGCACGAATAACGTCCCGGTGTGTAAAGACCTTTAGAAGCTTCCTAAAAACCTCTCTCAGATAGCTCTATTAGGGTGGGGGATTTTAAACAAGTGGTTTTGCACCTATTTGGCTCCCCCTACTGGCTTAACTTGCAATCTTATTACTGATTGGCTGACTTTACTGCCACTCAAAAAGTGTAGCCAATTATTTTAAAGTGGAGGGGCAGTGAGATGCCTGTGATGTCATAAGCAGAGGCGTCATGCCCATTCAAACTGAGGGGGCACCTGGTTTTTTTGAGCCAATGGATTTTGCATCCAACCTCCAAATCAAATAAGCGTCCATTAATCTGTTATTTGACTTTTAATCTGTTTAATATGCACAATATTATACATTCTGTGCTGCATCGTTGTCATTTTTCGGAGATTTTCGCCGTTTTGATAGTGTTTTGATCATGTTACATTACTTTTATTCTGGCCGCAGCTGGCACTACAGTCAGCACAGTCGCAGACGTCATCAGCATCTGGGCGCGCTCACGAGCTCTCTGCTGTTGCTGGCTTGCTGCTGCATTTGGCTATCTGAGGAATTAAAACGTGTTAGAAACGCTCACAACATTTCCAAACCCCAGTACGGCAGTGTGCAGTTAACCTTCTCTGTGTAGAAAATGTATGGTTTTAAATGTGACCGTCTCAAAGTTATATTAGTAGAGATTCATCTTCTTGGCACAACGCCAAAGTTCGCCAGAGTTCACGCGGGCGCGGAATCTCACATGCTCACATGAGGTAAAATTGAATGCAAAAATCCGTTCCTCTAATAATTTTATCTAAACATATTTTTTAAAATCATTATTGAACATTAAAATTAATCACGTGGCTATAGCTTATGTCATTTTCGTTGTTTATATACTTTATGGATTTAAAATTACATTAATTTGATGATAATGTAGTTGTTGTGCAAAATGCATTAATGACACAAGTAAACAAGCCATTAAGACTTAAATAAAACATGCCGTTTCAGATGTAAATATGATGCAAATGTGTCATTATTCCGATTGAATAGTATTTGATATTAAAGTTAGTCATCACTTTTATTTTGGAGGTTTTTGCATGAAAGCAGGGGTTTTCAGATTGTTAGAAATGTAAGTGCCATGGAAAGGACTGAAAGCTCTATAATATTTCGTTTGATGTCTGTGTATGCACAAATTTCTGTGAGCTGTTGACACTGTGCCCCCTTAAAAAAAATTGGTGCATGACGCCCCTGGTCATAAGCATTAGTTTTTCAGATTGGGCTGTTTTCTGGCTGACATTTCTAAAAGAGGAATTTCTATGAGACTGAGATGTTTAGCATGTTTAGCACTTTTTGTATGTTTGTGAATTGCGGTTAGACTACCATTATTCAACAAAGACAAGGTAAAAATGGTTTTTCATTCTCTGTCCCCTTTAAGCTTTGTGAACGTAAGTGTGGCTGATTATGGTTTTGTTTCTCAATGCTTTATAAATATTCATGTATAGTGAATACAAATACAAAATGAAATCATATACAAAATATCTTCTGAATGTGTTTGAAAATGAGTTCCAGACACAGGAACTTCAAACAACTTCTGACTGAGATTCATAATAAGGTAAAAAGCTGAATAAACAGAAGATCCACAGCTCAAATTGGATTTTTAATTTAAGTTCAAGAGATTTTAATGAGAAGCACTGCAGTCAGATGAACAAGCGTAAGTCAGCTAGAGAATGAGTGTCAGCTAAACACAAACCCACCAAAGCTGATTAAAACTCCCTCAAGTGAGCCTCCGCTTAAATCTTACTGGAGATGAAAACAACAAGCTGACATAGAGTTGAGTATTAACATCTCTTTAAATCTCTGGAGTACAGACTTCAGTTTGAGGACCCTTAAAACATCTGTCAAATCATATCAGACAATACAACACAACACTGTAGTGTATAATGAGATATTACATCTGTGTATAAACCAAAGACAGCAGAATAACTCAACACACAGCATTTATGCATGAAGGAGTCTCCTAAGATTTGGATATGATGTGATCTTGAAACTATACATTTGAGGCATCATCTCACCTGGACTGGTGCAGTTTTTCTCCTCAGTCTCATTATCAGATTGTGATGACATCAGCCGTCGACCCCAGTGGTCATGTGACTCTGTCTGTTCATCCACAATCATACCGTGGCCTAAAACAAGACAAAACAACTGTGAAAAACTGAGTTTAGGCTATAGTAAGTCTACATACAAGAGTGCACTGTGTTTAAAATATTTGCCATGCAAGCAAAATGCCATCAAGATATTCAATAAACAACAAATCTCTTCTGATCTCACAGCAGGTTGTTCTCCAAAGTGAGCTCTCTATAAAGCCGAAGCATCACACATTATGTGCTCATTTACAGTAAATGAATCATTTGATGTTGTGTTTAAAGCTCAAAGCGTTTCATCCACACAGACTTTTCGGCTTCATCACTGGATGTCAATTCAAATAAAACAAACTAAACTCAATCTGAACAACACACTGAACTGAACCCGTAGTCACTAAAGCTCTTTTCACACAGAGATTACGGAAAATGCGTCCAGGATCATTTGATTTAAACACAATATTGTTTGCTGGATATATTCTGTGAGAAAATGTAGACTTTTGTAGAATAGATGGGATTGTGGAAAGTGGGCATCTAATATCAAAAGGGCACTTGGGTGGTTGAAGGATTCATGATCTTTAAAGAAAAGAAACAATGTTACAGAGGCGGAGCAAGTTATTGCATTTTGATGAATGATTAGAAAGACAAACATTTCTTCTTTATTTAAAAATAATAAATCTCATACAATAAGACCTGAAATAACCACTTTACATTCAGTTATATCCTTAAAAGCACATAAAGTCCTACCCCTCCATCATGCGACTGCAGTGCACACATTTCACGTTTGGTCAATAAAGATAAATAATGTCTTCAGTTCTGGCCGTGTTCATGTTTGACCCAACACACTGCGTCACATGAGACACACAGACTATCCACACAAACACAGGCTGCAATGCATATTAAAACTTAGACAGATTTCTTTCTAGACAGCATTTTTGAGTATGCTGCCTATGTAGGGATCTCACAGATTTTTGAGACGCATACTCATATGTCATAAGAACAGGTGCCTTTTCAGCTAATGCCACTGACATCATAAAAAACACGTTCAGAATAACATATGATATATGACAAATGCACAAGATACTCATTGTCAGATTTATGATACACTTGTGATGTTTGGAGAACTGATATTACTTCTTTATCTCTATTAGTGTTTGTCATGCCAAGTGAAAAACAATCTTAATATTTTACCAAAAGCAATTAAGCTTCTACTAATGACAATCTCCAAACTTGCTCCAAGAAATGAGTTCATTCTATAATCACTGTTAGATGAATACTAAACTTAAATTGGGATTATTTGTGTCAATGACAGCAATTGCAAAAACATTTCTGTCCAAAGCAGTCCTGTTTAGTTTAGTTGATCCCAAAATTACCCTTAGATTTTGATTCAACAAGGATCATACAGGAAAATCAGATTTCTTGTTAAACTAATTAAGCTGTCAATCAAAACCTACACTGATACTCTCATTGCTCTATCCTGCAGAATTTATGCAGGCAGGATAATCCTCATCAATTGATCGTAATCAATTATTCGCTAAGGTCTGATCCGTGTCTGTACAACAGCAAAGTCAAATCTCTCATTAGGGCAATGCAGTTGATATCATGCCATTTGGCTCTGGTGGTCCTCACCTGTCCTTGTCAGGAGGGCTGACATGCCCCACGCCACGAGCAGCATGCTGCAGACCAAACCCACCTGCGCCAGCAGCATCTCTCTCCTTTTGCGCACCTTAAACATCTGCGCAATGATGCGCTTCTTAGTGACCGTCACGGTCTGGTCCTGATGCTGGTCTTGATCGGCGCTCGTCATCGTCGGGGGTTTAATGAGGTCTTAATGAGGTCCTTCGCACTCATGCACGGACGCGCTGGAGAGGAGACGCGCACTGGCGAGCACACGCGCGCTGGAGCGGCTCGGACCTTCGCGTAATGCGCAGCCAGAGACAGATGAGAGGTGCAGATCCAGAATAAAGCAGCAGCAGCAGCTCCAGCGTTTACTAGTCCAGATATCTCCTGTCATCAGAGTCTCCGCCGCATTGCAACAACGCTGAAAACATTAAAATCCTGCAGCCACGCGCGCATCCATCATCAGCCACACACATCCCGCAGTCTTTATAACACTGCCGGTGGATCTCTGCTGATCTTCACTGGTTCATAGCGCAATCATACCTGGTTCTCCCATCTGGATCATCGGGAAGTTTGTACTCGTCTCTGGTGTCCATCGGAGGCACGTGACCCTCTGCGTTAAGTCACGAGCGAGATTCCGACGCGTCACTTACGACAGAGATAAACGTGCTATTACTATTCAATGCACTGATATGTTATAATGTGTGCATGTAAATACTTTACCAGTGTTGATGCAAATACATGAAAAACTCGTCAAGAATGACCTTAACTTTTCTAAAACATGCAAAAATGAAAATATATAAAAACAATATAAAATACATCATATTTATATATATTCAGCCTACAGTGCATTCAGAAAGTATTCAGACACCATTCACGTTTTTATTTTGTTATGTTGCAGCCTAATTATACAATCATACAAATACATTTTTCCTCATTAATCTACAAGTTGTAAACATAATAATAGTTGGTGATACGGTATCTGTGTTCAAGAGCTTGTGCCTTGTTTAACCTGTTTGTAATTTTATTTGTAGGTTTTTCTGGATGACTGGAGGGTCTGTATCAGTCTCCTTAAACTCTAAAAGCATCATCTTCAATGTTAAGACACTTTAACCCCATCTTATCCGACTGCACTCTCAAAGAGATTTGAGTCTGCAGTGAAATCAGATTTTTATGTAACACACAAATCTCTAAACTCATTTTAATAAGTGAAGAAAGATAAATGATTCTGCTCTTTTAGTCGATTACATCGGTGTGTACCCACTCACTGCACATCTTCTCTTTCATCAACTTCATATCATTTGAAAAATCTTTGCTTCAAGCATTGATATTAGATTGTGGGCTTATGTAAGACATTTAACAGCAACCATTACCTCATAAACAAATCTCAAATGATCTTATTTCCCTCTTTAGACATGATAAAGTACACAAAGTCACTAATCATTCTGGACAATGGTTTATATATATTAGTACTGCAGTACCACCACAGTAAGTTTTCGTGGCAGTTTTCCAAAATATCAGTTGTATTTTTTGTTGTATAACATCTTTAAGATGCTGAATAAGTTTAAGTATAATAAGATTGGAGATAATATGACTGATGTGATTCAGTTGCACTAATACATCTCTAAACAAATAGCTTTAATTTACGATTGATTGAATCATATGAGTCTTTAGTTTTATAGTTCATAAAATATAAAGAACATGGTTATCACAGATTAAAACAACAAAGAAATAATCATTTGCATTATCAATGCTACTTTAAGCCTTTTGAGGATTGCAAACTCTGATTTACATTTATACATTTTGTCAAAAGTTTTTATCCAAAGTGACTTACAGTGCATCCAAGCTATACATTATATATATAAGTATATGTTTTCTTTATAGCCCTGATCTTTACACTGCTAATGAAACAGAGCTACAGGAATCTATAGATGTGTGATGTATAATTAATTATTGCCAAAATCATATATCATTGCATCTATGGATCCTACAAGATACAAATAAACACTGTTTCTTATGGTATATAATCTGATATATATCCCACTGCATTTCTCTCTCACACACACATTCACCAGTGTTACCTTACCCACAATGCACTCTGTTCTCATATTGTACAATAATAGTTACAGCAGGGCATTATTTGTTTTTCATCCTCCAGAAACTTACAAATTGGTTTATTGCTGTCTCACATTGCTGTAATGTTCATGGAAACAAATGTGTGGTTATCTGTGATTCAAACAGTAAATATCATAAGAGACTGGATGATTAAGAAAGATACTATGGTTTTACAGGGAATTTTAAAGGTTACCATGATACATTTAAAAAAAATAAAAACATTGTTTAAAACTATCGGCTCCAATATAATACATTGCCCGAGTCTTATTTCAGAGCATTTGCAAATGATTACATGGAAATAACAAAACATAAGGTTACCAGGCAAGGCATCATAACTTTAGGAAAACTGTTTGTGTTTCTGTATAGCTCCGTGGTAGAGCAATGTGTTTGAACCCATGGACCATTCACTGTAAGCTGATTTTGGATAAAATCATTGGCCATATGCATAAAGATAAAATGTGAAAAATGATCTCAATCTCACCCATAGTAAGTGATGTGATCTGACTGTGGATATATTGGTTTGAGTATTTAAAGGGACACTCCACTTTTTTTGAAAATATGCTTATTTTCCAGCTCTCCTAGAGTTAAACATCAGATTTTTACCGTTTTGGAATCCATTCAGCGAAAAACGAAAAATAAAAATATGTGATTTTTTTTGTAGGCAGATTCGGCTAGGAACTATACTCTCATTCTGGCGTAATAATCAAGGACTTTGCTGCTGTAACATGGCTGCAGCAGGCGTAGTGGTATTACGCAGCAGCCAAAAATAGTCCCCTTGCTACTTTCAATAGCAGGGGATTATTTTCCTTGATTATTACGCCAGTTTGAGTATTGTTCAAAATAATAGCAGTACAATGTGACTAACCAGAATAATCAAGGTTTTTAGTATATTTTTTATTGCTAGGTGGCAAACAAGTTACCAGTAGGTTCAGTAGATTCTCAGAAAACAAACAAGACCCAGCATTCATGATATGCACGCTCTTAAGGCTGTGCAAATGGGCAATTAGTTGAAAGGGGTGTGTTCAAAAAAATAGCAGTGTCTACCTTTGACTGTACAAACTCAAAACTATTTTGTACAAACATTTTTTTTTCTGGGATTTAGCAATCCTGTGAATCACTAAACTAATATTTAGTTGTATGACCACAGTTTTTTAAAACTGCTTGACATCTGTGTGGCATGGAGTCAACCAACTTGTGGCACCTCTCAGCTGTTATTCCACTCCATGATTCTTTAACAACATTTTCACAATTCATTCACATTTCTTGGTTTTGCTTCAGAAACAGCATTTTTGATATCACCCCACAAGTTCTCAATTGGATTAAGGTCTGGAGATTGGGCTGACCACTCCATAACATGAATTTTGTTGGTTTGGAACCAAGACTTTGCCCGTTTACTAGTGTGTTTTGGGTCATTGTCTTGTTGAAACAACCATTTCAAGGGCATGTCCTCTTCAGCATAGGGCAACATGACCTCTTCAAGTATTTTAACATATGCAAACTGATCCATGATCCCTGGTATGCGATAAATAGGCCCAACACCATAGTAGGAGAAACATGCCCATATCATGATGCTTGCACCTCCATGCTTCACTGTGTCTTCACTGTGTACTGTGGCTTGAATTCAGAGTTTGGGGGTCGTCTCACAAACTGCCTGTGGCCCTTGGACCCAAAAAGAACAATTTTACTCTCATCAGTCCACAAAATGTTCCTCCATTTCTCTTTAGGCCAGTTGATGTGTTCTTTGACAAATTGTAACCTCTTCTGCACATGCCTTTTTTTTAACAGAGGGACTTTGCGGGGGATTCTTGAAAATAGATTAGCTTCACACAGACGTCTTCTAACTGTCACAGTACTTACAGGTAACTCCAGACTGTCTTTGATCATCCTGGAGGTGATCATTGGCTGAGCCTTTGCCATTCTGGTTATTCTTCTATCCATTTTAATGGTTGTCTTCCGTTTTCTTCCACGTCTCTCTGGTTTTGCTCTCCATTTTAAGGCATTGGAGATCATTTTAGCTGAACAGCCTATCATTTTTTGCACCTCTTTATAGGTTTTCCCCTCTCCAATCAACTTTTTAATCAAAGTACGCTGTTCTTCTGAACAATGTCTTGCACGACCCATTTTCCTCAGCTTTCAAATGCATGTTCAACAAGTGTTGGCTTCATCCTTAAATAGAGGCCACCTGATTCACACCTGTTTCTTCACAAAATTGATGACCTCAGTGATTGAATGCCACACTGCTATTTTTTTGAACACACCCCTTTCAACTAATTCAACTAATTGCCCAATTGCACAGCCTTAAGAGCGTGTATATCATGAATGCTGGGTCTTGTTTGTTTTCTGAGAATCTACTGAACCTACTGGTAACTTGTTTGCCACGTAGCAATAAAAAAATATACTAAAAACCTTGATTATTCTGGTTAGTCACATTGTACTGCTATTATTTTGAACAATACTGTATGCATAGAAAATCACAACTTTTAATTTTCCATCAGTCTAAGTACACGAAGAGTCAAGTTTTAAATAGGAAAAATATTTAAACTCTTTTGCTATTTTTTTGCGCGATGCTAATGGTCTAATCAGATTCAATGGATTATGCTAAGCTATGCTAAAAGTACTAGAGCCAGACCTGGAGATCAGCCAAAACTGTAAAAATTGAATGTTTAACTCTTGGAGATCTGGAAAATGAGCGTAAAGCTGGACCTATCAGACTGTGGGTCAGTGAGAAACATGATTCTCTGTGTGATGGGTCACAGTCCACATCTGACAAATAAAGCAAACGGGTGATTCTCACGACATCCTGATTTAGAAGGTGTCCGGCATCAGATTTTTTAAAAGCCCTTGAAGACAATTTATTTTTTTTGCAGATAAGATTAAGGTCTGAACTTACTATAACCATTATTTTTAGAAGATTTAAAAAAATATTTCCTATAGAATTATTTATTTTTAAGATGATCATTACCGCAACATGATATTACATTAATTATATGCCTTTACAAACTCATGTTTCGGTAATGAGAACTAAAAAGTTGTCTAGGTACTATGACAAACAAAAATCTTGAGTGTCACAGTCAATTATGTCCCTTTTTTTTTGATAATGTTAAACAATGATTAAAAATTGTTGCAGAGGATGAGAAAATTTTTCTTGGACACATTTATACTCATTATTGTCTCTACATTTACCAATGATCACCAAATAGCACATGTTTCTTTACTGTACATGTTTATAGTATAACATGCACTGAAGTTTTTTTTTTTATGTTTTAATTATAAATATTTCCATATCAAAGAACCCAAATCCAGTCATGAACACATTGCGGTAATGAAAATATTCCCTTAAATGTGGAAAAAACAACAAAATAGGTTTGTATGATGTCATTTGAAATCATGTGCAAAATAGTACATGAAGAGATGTTTTTAAGTCATTATAAGCGCTCATTATACTTCTGCTTAGGACCTACGCTGTTGCCTTGACGCTGTAGGTGCATTGGTGTTCAAGGCATCGTGCTATTACACATGCAGACCACCAGTAGGCAGTATCCATGCGTGTAACCCACAATAGCAGAGCATCAGCCAAAGAAGCAACTTGCCCAGTAAACCCACAAATGAAGAAGCAGCTTGTGTATGTTATCTGTGAATATTGAGCGAATATTGTTGCAGTTTGAGTTAAATATCACATCTCAACTTGGCCCACCTTTGTTTTTACTGTCGTAAACGGAAATCTGTATAAGGAAATGTGTGACAGATCTTTTTGACCTAACAGGAGGGGTTTAAGCAGACCAATCACAGCGCTTGGGGCCTGTGTAGAATTGACGCGCTGTTACATTTTGGGAGAGGTGCATTATCAGGCTACTGCGTAGGGTTCGCCTGTCTGCGTAGGGTCACCGTACAATCGGTGCAGAAGTATAAAGCTCCGCTTTACCCCTCATCTAGAAACTAGAACCCAACATCTAGCACAATTCAATGCTCAATGACTAAATGACGGCATGTCCTCATCCAAAATCACAGAGACAACATTTCATTACCAAAACTGAAATTTATCAGTGAACAAAACAAATGTAAAAAACATTGCATTGAGCAGTTCTGAACAAAACATCATTTTTAGTCCAGACAGACGCTCATGGGGGAAAACAATGAAATATACACAACTCAAAAACTACAAAATGAAAGATTGGAGCTGTAGTCCCAAAAAGAGTGAAGTGAGCTCTGGATTAAAGAGCTAAATAACAGCATACTGCTGATACAACAGCTGACGAATCCTATAGTAATCATCACAGTGACAACCCTCCAGACAGATACGACCAGCCTCCGTCTGAAACGGAGAGAGAGAGAAAGATCAATATTCCAGCAGACTAATGATGTCATCAGATTAGCATGTAATGGGAAGTACACTATCAAGTAAGCTTTTTAAAGTTTTTACATTACAGTTTTTTTGCAGACACTAGGACACATTTCTCAATACCTGGGTATAAAAATAAATGCTATAAAAACAATTGGCCAAATGGAGAAGACTGAGCAGATTAGCATATTGTATTTGTATCAGTGGATGGTGTGTATACAAATTGTTATATTTTGGAATTTGCAATTATCAGGGTTTTTGCAGGGTTTAGTCAGTCAAATTTAAGACTTTTTAAGACCTTTTTATGACCATTATGATTTAAATTTATGACCTACACGAATAACGAAAAATAACATTAAAAAATAAATAAATAAAGACTTTTGAAAGGAATTTTACTTTCATTGAAATTAGTAACAAGTGTATACGAGACAAACGGAATCCTGTGCTGTACTTGGACTGGGTAGTGACGGAGCCGAACAAAACTGACTGATCACCTCCACCCGCTGCAGACCTTTTACAGCAACTTTATGCTTTTCTGACTTTGCATGCGAACGTAAGGCTTTTATGCCTAAAATAGACAGCTCCAGCGCCTTCTTACACAGTGCGCAATAGGCTTGATACCGATTGTTTGCTACGGGCTTGAGCCAACTACTAAACACACCGTCTTCGAGCCATAGCTCGTTAAAATGTACACTTTCCCATTGTGATAGACTTGGAGATTTCAGTTAAACTAAGCTGACCCTCGAGAGTTCGGAGTTCGCGCGGGACTGCGGATTTCTGAAGAAGTTCCGACAAGTCTGTTTGCTGCACTGCCGCATGGACCTTTTAGTCCTGGAACGCTGTGATTATCCCACCCAGATTCCTCAGACAGAACTACAACAGGCAAAAGGAGTGAATGCCGCCGCCAGCGCATTTTTGTGGGGAAAGGCAACAATGAATGAACGAGTATATAAATTTAAGACGTGGCTAATGTAATTTATGACCTTGTATGGAAAATCTGGATGTTTTTATGACTTTTTATGGCCTAAAATTTTCATTATTAAATTTAAGACGTTTTATGACTTTATGACTCCGCGGAAACCCTGAATTATATATTTGGAAAAATAAAAAATGAACTACATAAAATATTGACGAATTCTGCATCATATCTGATTCATTCCAGTAACATATATTGCAGTGAATTATAAACAGAGATGTGTCCTTGTTTTACATGATGGTTCAAAACGCCGCCGCAAGAGTGCTTACTCGATCTAAAAAGTATGACCACATTAGTCCAATTCTGGCATCTTCTACCGGTTAAATATCGCATACAATTTAAAATATTACTAATCACCTACAAAGCCTTAAATGGCCTAGCGCCCTCGTATATTAAAGAATTACAATCAGAATACAATCCATCACGTACACTGCGATCACTTAATTATCCCTAGAATATCAAAAATGTCTAAAGGTGGAAGATCCTTTTCCTACTTAGCCCCTAAGCTCTGGAATGATTTACCAAATAATGTTCGAGTATCAGACACAGTCGAGCAATTTAAAACTAAACTTAAGACATTCTTTAACAAAGCATTCACATAAAATGTCCAGTAAATGTTTATCCCGCAGTAGTTATTTTTGTCTAGAACAAAGTACTCACACACCTCATATGGGTAATATACTTACACCGCAATAGTTAGCCTGTCTGGAACCGAGCGAATTTAAAACCACAATACTGTGTGACACTTGCATTACACGCGAACGGCCCCTACGCTAATAAAACTCTGTTTTTGTCCCCCTGTCTCGTCCTCGGCACCGAGTACAATGAGACAAACAGATCCAGTTCCTGTTGCTGTGAAGGTCATCGCACCACTGATCTACTGGCTGTCCTTCAACGTGATGACCAGCCGATGCCCGACCAACGACCACCGGCTAACCAGTTTAATCCGCTTACCCGCCTCCTATCCCTACCGTATCTATCTATCTATCTATCTATCTATCTATCTATCTATCTATCTATCTATCTATCTATCTATCTATCTATCTATCTATCTATCTATCTATCTATCTATCTATCTATCTATCTATCTATCTATCTATCTATCTATAAATTTCTCCCAAGGGTTTTTGTCCTTCTAGGAGTTTTTCCCACAGGGTTTTCTTCTAGGGGGTTTTTTCGTCCCGGGGAGAGTCATCCAACTTTGGCTTAACTTAGCACTTTACTGTATACGTTACATTATTACTACACTCGCTTGTACGGTTTATCCTTAGCCACTATATTCTACTTCTTATATTATCTATTGATCTTCTGTGTTCTCCTCTACATCTACTCATGTAAAGCTGCTTTGCAACAATGAACAATTGTGAAAAGCGCTATATAAATAAAATTGAAAACATTGTATAATGCTACATGTTGTTAGTGTTTTTTAGGTCATTGTTTTGTGGGTGACAAAGTGTGTTTGTCGGCTGTCAACCTTTGTGTTCTGAAATAATAAGTTGCTTTGAGACCTGAATAAAGTGTTTTGGTAGTTGTAGTGCATTTTGAATGTGAAATGAACTGCTTTGCCGGGCTGAAAGTTGGTTAGGAGAACTGTGTGAAGAGTTTTGCAAAAGTGACCTAAGTATTGCGAAATGTGTCCTAGCGTCTTTAAAAAACTGTAAACTTTACTAGTTAAAATGCTTTATAAATAAAGGTCCTCATTTCTTCACCCTCGTGTTGTTCAAAACCTGTATGAATTTCTTTTTTAAGTTGATCACAATTTTTTATAAATAATGTTAAGCACACAGTTGACCATACCCATTGACTTCCATAGTATTTGTTTTTCCTACTATGGATGGGTCAATGGGTAAGGGAGAGCGGGGTATGTTGTCACACTTTTCACACTGTCTAACATTTACTGAGCACCATACATCAAAATGGTATAAATCTCATACCAAATGAAAGAAGGAAGTCTTGGGCACATATGTTGTATTCATAACATCTTTATATCTTATCTCATTACAGAGTTGTAGACTGTTGAATAGTGACTGTGCACTTGTGACAATTTGCCCCATCGGAGGGTAAGTTGTCACACTAGGGCGGGTAAGTTGTCACACTAGATTATCTAAAAATAAGAACACAACTACTTAATTGTGAATATTGATTTTAATTTTTAAACTCAAACCAAACTGGAAATATAAACATCCGTGCCTGGAGAATCTGGAAAAACAATTATTTCAATCCAAATAATGCACATTTCAATTAAGTGGCAAGACCACTTTACTTTGAACTTTGGTTCAAATGTTCTATGGCTTTCACATAAAACCAGATAACTGAATGGAACGCTGCAGATAACTTGCTTAACTTAACATGTTTAACCTCTGAACAAAACAGATGCCCTGTATGACTAATAGGACTCATCTCCAGAATCACAATTCTGACACACATAAATTGCCTGGCCTGAGGTGCAAGCATCATGGGCCCAATTGTTGCATTTTACACATTTTACCCAGGTCTCCTTTGGACGACTCTTTGAAAATGGCTCTACACAGACGAGGCAGAAGCACTCTTCATCATCTGATGATGACTCTTGCATGATTTTTCTTCTTTTAGCTGCCTTGTTTTTCATAGGTCCAGATTTCTGCTTCCCTTTCTTTTGAAACAGCTTTTTGCTAGATTGAGGCTTATTCTTTTCTATATCATGTTTTCTGAGCATGTTCGATGTGTTTGTTTGTACAGGGGCAAGTTGTCAGATGTGACGACTTGCCCCAAAGTCATTGAGACAACTTGCCCCATACTTACTTGTGTGCTAATGTTGTCTAAATCTCAAGTTTAGCTCATCATATCACTTTAGCTAAAGTATCAAAAGACACTTTACGGTCTCCTCTATTTTGTGCAAAATAATCATTTTAAACATTCACACCTAACAAAGTTGTATTGCATAAAATGTAAAGTGATTTTTTTTTACTTTTTAAGCAGAAAAATAAGAAAATTGTGCTAACCTCAGATTACAGTGATCTTGACCACATGTGAACAGGAAGTTGACTATAGAAGAAGAAGTCACATAAAGTGGCTATTTGATTTTTGAGATAGAGCCTCTAGTGTTGGAGTTATTAACAGTGTGACAACTTACCCGTGTGACAGCTTACCCCGCTCTCCCCTACCATTAGCGGTGTGGTTACCCTCATATATCAAAATATCTCCTTTTGTGTTCAACAGAAAAAAAAACTCATACAACAATAGGGTTAGTAAATGATGACTGAGTTTTCATTTTAGGGTGAACTATCCCTTTAATTGATAGAAATGGATCAACAGTTACACATTTTCTTCCTATAACACTTCTTGCTTGTATTTACAGAAAAAGACAAATATTTTAAAAATGCAATTCAAATAGGGTTGCATAATGATTTAAAAGTTTTTGTTTACATCATATGCGTGTGTGTACTGTGTATAAATGTACACACACACACACAATTTTAAGAAAAAAACTATTTATATATGAGATATTTATGTTATAAATTATATATAAATATGATCATGTATATACACACATGTAAATATTTCTTAAATATATTCATGCATGCATGTGTATTTATATATACATAATTATTATACACAGTATACACACATATATATGATGTAAACAAAAACTTTTATTTGCAAACGGTAAATTCAATATTTAATTCAGATGACAGCATGTCACAAATTTTTATAATGATACGAGCTAAAAAGTCACTTACTCTCCTCACAGCCACTAGATTATTACACACCAACACTCCACCGACAAACTCCGCCTGGATCCCTTCACGCAGAAGAACCTGTTTAAAGTCCGATAGTCTCGGTTCATTGATGAACACAGACTGATGACCTGGTACCTGGTGAATAAAAACACATGTTACTCAGTCTAATTTACAAACATCTGATCATCAGGATTGTTTCTATATTAAATGTCCTGATTTGTCTGTTTTTACAGACTCACTTCATGAGCAGGCAGGGGTTCGAGAGTTGGTATGACATCACTCTCCTCCGAGATCTCTCGCTCATCCTCTCCAAACAAAGTCTTCATGGCCCGCTGGTTAGCTGCGCTGCTGGGTTCAGTCATCAGGTCCGCTGAGACATCCATGGCCTGATCTCCATCCTCCCCTTCATCCTTCACATCTCCAACCTCTGCGATGACTCCTGTATCCACTTTCTCCACACGCATGTCCAGGACGCCATCGATCCAGGCCAGCTCCGTGTCTTTGGCTTTACAGAACTGAAGAGAACTGACCAATGAATCCTTCAGTCTCACCTGAACAAGACAAGAACAAAACCAAACATTCATTTACCACACAGGAAAAACTTAAAAGCCAGATACTTTCGATGTTGCTCAATTCGATATAGCAGACATGGTAGTGTTTAGCATCTTGATGAACAAAATTGTGATTTATACACAATGATCGGCAAGATGGCAGGTGAAAATTAGCAGCATAAGTACTACAAAAGTATCAAACGTAGCCCCTTTAATTCAAACGAAAAGCAGGCATTTGTTAAGGACATGTCACCTGATAAATGTGTGTTTCACTGGTGCCGTCCACAGTCTCGTG
The DNA here is from genome assembly GCF_027580225.2 of Misgurnus anguillicaudatus. Taxonomy (NCBI): domain Eukaryota; kingdom Metazoa; phylum Chordata; class Actinopteri; order Cypriniformes; family Cobitidae; genus Misgurnus; species Misgurnus anguillicaudatus. The sequence goes on along the minus strand of NC_073354.2, from coordinate 37,507,370 downwards.
AAGTTTAGGAGTATAAACTTTGATGTCTTTTCCACTGAACGCCTTACAGGAGTCAGCCAGATCCTGACTGGCTTCAGGTGGACCATGAACAATGATCAGCTGTCTGGGCTTCATCTGGTTTATAATCTTCTTAATAGAGTCACCATCAGAACGACCCTCATAATCGATGTATGTAACTCGTGCTCTAAAGATCACAGCAAAAAAAAAGAGAAAGCATCTATGATGTCTGTCTGTCACAATGTCTGAGCAAATCTACAATACAATACAAATTTCAGTACTGGATATGAATTCGGTAATTTATTTAAAAAGTAACAATTACAAAAACCACAGAAGATTGAACCCCATTGCTCTGGCGGGTGTTGAATGACAGGTCTATGGGGCTGTTTATACCTGGTATGAAGATGCGTTTTGGTCGATCAGATCACAAGTGGACGAGAGAGACACATTCATGTTTAAACCTGTCTCTTTTGTCCACTTTTGACCGCTTCTGTCCCGATTTCTTAGGGGGTGGTCTGTGGGTGAATCTCTTTAAAACACCAGCGGGAGAAATGACGGGTTTAAAATTGCGCAAACTATTAGGTCAGAGTCCGCTGCTCGTGTTATTAGTAAACATGTTGCACAGAGTTTTGTATGTTTATATGTAAGAGCTTTCTCTGATATTTAAGAGCAAATTTCCCTCGTCAATTAAGAGAAAATGCTTCCCTCCCAATGACAAGTATATCCAGCTTTCCGCAATAACGCTATTATCGACCAGGTGGCGATCTTCCGCAACTTATACAACCCAGAAGTATTGCCCTAGAGCAGAGCTAGTCAACTGGCAGCCCACAGGCCAAATCCGGCCCTCCAATCATTTTTATCCGGCCCGCTGGTCATCTTTGTCTGATTTAAAATCAGCGTGGTTATTTTTACCTTCCAACTATACATGACAAACAGCCAATAAACCGGAAGGAGAGTTGGAAAGGGGCTGCGTGAAGTGCCAACCATCTGCGGGTGCATAATTTTCTGATACAATTTGAGCTTTGGATGCTTCATGTGACACCCCAACCAGAAGTGATATATTTCAGTGTCCCAATCAAAACCCTGTGTGCACGGTCAAAATTATAAATCATGTTTTGTTTAAGTTTATCAGTAACACTTGAATCCTTTAAAAACGATTGATTACTGATAAGTCAATTATTAACTTTAATATATTCATAGGTTTGAGGTTAGTGCTGGAATGAGCATCTCTCCGAAGTTGACAAGGATTTATGATAAAACTGAAATTGAATTATGACTGCCACTAGGGGGCGAACTCCAACAACCATGTCTGAATATAGTGTACAATGGAAAAGGTGGTTTAGCCGATATATCTTTAAAATATTAAAAAAGAAAACATGAAGTGAAACTTTAGTTATTAGGAGAAAACTGACTATATGTTGTGAATACTTGAAATGTAAAAATTTATAAACAAAAGTAGTTTAAGAAAATGCATACTTTTTAATATATGACCTATAACAAAAAGTAACAAGAACAACATAATATATAATAGGTAAAAGTAAAAAAATATAAATAACAAGTAAAAAAGGGGTAAAAGTTGGCCCGCATCATTTTTAAATTTTTTAAATCTGGCCCTCGAAGTAGAGTAGTTGAAGACCCCTACCCTAGAGCAAACAGCTGTATGTCCGTGTATGTTTTTGAGAATCGCTCTGCATCTGATCTCTATCAAAAGTCCTTCACAAAAATGCAATTATCTTAGCTTTTTGCTCAAAATATGGTGTTGTTGAAGAAACTTACCCATATTTGAGAGGTAAAAAAAGAGAACTAATAAAGGTAGGATGAAACTTTTTTGTTTGAAAGCAGAGAATCTGTTCTTTAAATTGATATATTGTATGTTTAAATATTTCAAGAAGAATATTTCTTGAAGGCATTAAATCTAAAAACCAAGAAAATGCTGGCTCTTGCTGGCAACTTTTTAAAAAAACGCTGGTGGGGAAAGAGTTAATGAAATAAGCTCCCGCAACTTTCACACGCTCGCAAAATGAAACCAATGAAAGAGGCAGAGAGAAGCTAGAAGTCAGGACTGATGTAAAAACATTGTACTCAGTACATCACACATTAGCTCAATATGCGGAGAGTAGGTGATCTTTTGTGGGTGCTCCAACACATTCGATCACATTTTCGACTACCTCTGAATGTGGTTAAAAGTGGACAAACTCAAACCCCGTTTACACTTTAGCATCATCCACTTTTGATGCGATCGACCGCATCTGAATACCAGGTGTAAACAGCCCATATGTGTTGAAGTGGTGGACACTGACCTGATATCAAATGTTTGTGTGATACTGGTACATTTAGTGGGAACATCAGACAGGTCCTGCTCCATCGGCTCATCTCCATTAGTCAATCCAGACTCCAGTTTACTTTTCTCCTCTTCAGTGGCTTGAAGTTCAGGAACCAGAAACTCCTCCGGCCTGTGGTCAGAAGTCATTACACGTGAAATCAATGAAAAGATTACACCATAAAAACAGTTAAGGAGGACTCTAAATGACAAATTATTAGGACAAACCCCTTAAAAGTCAAAAACATCCTAAAATATCCCACTACTAAAGAATGACAGTGGGTTGGAAGAGCTGTTTTATGTTGACTTTAAGAGCCTAAACAATCAATAATTAAACTTGCATTTATGTAACTGTGAACATATGTAGAACCACATTAATATCATTATAGACGTTCACCTGATGATTTCTCCATACTCGTCCCATTTAATCCTCTCCTCATGAGTGGGAAACATAGGGTAAGATTTCTTGGCCTGTTTGAAGAAGCTGCCCTTCCTTCCTCCCTCGCCCTTCATCATCAGGTCATGATGTTTGGTCTTCACCACAGCTGGCTGCTCCAGATCATCTTCCATATCGCTCTCATCACTCGAGTCCAACTCCACCCTGAACATCATCAAAACACAAAATGAATAAATGGTCAATAATTTGGTTTTCAGTGGTAATTTCTAATATAAGTAAATAAAAGTCTCTCAGACAGTATTTCATCATCACACTCACTCTTTCGCCTGCTCCAATTTCTTAGCAGCTTCTTTTTTCAACTTTTCTTTCTCCAAGTATTCCTCCAGTTCTCTGCCCTCCAATCTGCAGCGTTTTCTTATCTGTTTTTGTAAAAAAAAAATAATAGACTTATGCAAAAAGTTTGGCTTTGCAAACATTATTGATCTCTAAAACGACAGCAACGTTGTCTCATATTTCCACAATCCTCACCTCCAGGTCGATCCTCTTCTCCCCTGGGTTATCGATGAGGTATCGGGCCAGCGTTCCCGGTGTGGTCCGATACGTGAGGATCACAGAGTTTTTAGGGTCCTGGCACCACTGAATAAAGAGCTCTCGTGAGAAACCGGACTCCAGGTCGGGCTGGCTGCACAGAACCACCTTGGGACTCGGCACACGGGACAGATCTGACAGACCGTGGCAGAGGGACAGGTGCCGAAACTGGAAGGGGTTGTTGCGTTTGTCCTCGAAACATCGCATGAGTTTATCGCTCATCCACTCCACCTGTGAGAGAACATGAGAATCAAGTATCCCACTGAAGTTTACCCTGAAAGAGTGGTGCGGTGTCTTATATTTATGCATTTGGCAGATGCTTTTATCCAAAGTATACAGTATGGTTTTTAAAAGTATGTGTGTTCCCCGGGTGTCTTTCATTCTTACAAACACCCCATCAGTTAAACTGATTTATAAATAAAAATAAATGACCTGGGACTTTGAGAACTCCACCACATTGTAGCTGACATTATTGAGCAGGGCGAGAGAGTAGACACCCAGGCCTGCGTCTTTGGTCCTCCAGATCTGATCCAGAAGCTGTGCGAGCTCCAGTACTCTCCCCGCGGTGTCCACAGCGATCAACACATTCCCATCACCGCGGAGGGTCTCCATGACATTGGCTGAGGGGAATGGACATTACAGACACACGGTCACACACACATTAAAATGCAAAGCAAAATCTCTCCCCTGTCATTGGTTAGACAATAAGGTAACCCTGCCCTAAACTAAAGCTGTTGGTCAAAGCAAATGTTGAATTTTTTCAACCACTCAGACAACGTCTGTCTTATGACAAATAGATAAAATATTTGAACATAGGAAAGCGGTTTCTGTTTTCTTAAATACATAAACTCTTACTGAGCAGTTGCTCATCACGCTGTTTCCTGCGAGGTTGCACGTATGAAGCATTGAAGGAGTCGGTGATGAGGAGAGACGGTCTGCTGATGGTCTCCAGGGAACAGCCGTTCAGATGACTAACAGAACACATTAACAGCGTCATCACATTAAAGACAGGACAGAGTGAATAATGACAGAATCATCATATATGGGTGATGTTTTCTTCACTTACATCTCCCTCTTGTGATTGAAATCCACGGCATACACAATCTCTTCCTCTCCATCTTTAACGATTTTCCAAATCGTTCCACCGATCATGTGACCGGCGGGCAGAGGGGTGATGGACAGACCGTGACCTTTTCCTTTCATTCATAAATCATAATCAACTGTCAAGATTGTCGAAACAAACATCTTATAACAAATGTGGTGAACTAAAGGAATACTCCACCCCGAAATCAAAATATGTCCATATTCTCTCACCCTCAAGCTATCCTAGATCTATACGACTATATAACACCGTTTGTTGAGTTAAATAATATCTTGGCTCTTTTCAGATTTGCAAAGGCATTGGATAGTGCCCCAGAATCTTATCCATAGTTATTAAAATGTCTTATGAGATTGAGGTAAAGCGATAAGTAAAATACAAGCGATTTGTAATTTGGGGGTGAACTAGTCCTTTAAACCTGGTTTATTTCAATGCTTAAATGTGGGGTGCATGATTGTTTTAAAAAGCTTTGGAAAAGGGAGTCAGGCTGAGTACCAAAACACACTTGTAGCCAATCAGCAGTAAGGGGCGTGTCTACTAAACAACATCGTTGCCTGTGTTGCTTATGTGTGGGGTGGCTCTATCAAAAGAAAGTCCAGATTCGATTGGGGTAGGGGCGTGTTTGCTTGGGTGATTTCAAATGTCAACATTGGCTTTCAGAGATCATGCACCCCGCCTTTAAGCAGATCTTCATGAGACAAGTGAATTAAGAAAAGTCATTATAGGGTCACAGATATGTTTTACCTTTCAAGTTGACGATCTGTGAGTATTTTAACTGCTGGATTTTGTCAAATGCTGAATCCACATCATCCAGCGTGAAGAGACCAAAATCTTCTGTGTTGTGTCGGGACTACGACAGAAGGCGAGGTTAATATTTACCTTTAATCAATATGTGCTGATATGTTAAGCTGTGTTTGCTGCTTTCAATGCACTAGTGTGAACTCTGGAGATCTGTCTCACCTGATAAAGATCGTACATGAACATCTGGCCCATCTTGTAGACCGGGATGGTGGCATAGATGGTGCAGTTAAGTCCCAGTTTGCCCACAGCGTACGGCAAAGCTCCCAGGTGAAGATGATCAGGATGAGAGAGCAACACTGCATCCACCTGATGTACATACCTGAGAGAGACAGGACAGGACATTAAACACAGTAACACACAGGACATAACACTAAAAACACTTTAACAGATGGTCGCGCACCTCTTTAGGGAATCAATGATGTCCATGGAAAAGTTTTCATCCCAGCCGCAGTCCAGCAGGAAACGAAACTCATCCACCTGTAACAGGTAACACAGAGCCGATTCCTCCTGGACACCGGACAGAGCCGTCAGTTTGATGATGGACGTCATCTTGTCTTCTGACGGTCACACTGTGAGGATGAATATAACAGAATGATTTAACTCTTTATGTTTTAAATATATTTTCACATCTCATCCTCATAAGACCAGCATGTGTTGTGTTTTCTCCATACAGAGGAAACCAGCTGCTGTAATATAAGACATTACTTTTTAATTTGTCTGAATGATCACAGAACGAATAAAGAATCACAAAACAATAGAAAATACATAAAAGAAATAAAAAAAATTAAACATGTCTCATTGAATACACTGAAAATGCACAAACCCGTTTTAAAAAGACACTGAAAGAGAAAAGCTATTTGTTGGTCTATAAAAACTGCCAAATAATGAACGACCACATTATTATTATTATTATCTACATGATGATATTACGCTGATATGAAGTTGACCTAAACATCTAATCCATAAGTTAACCTTACAGAATGATGATTCTAGCTTCTCCTCATCAAACTCATTTAATACCAGCAGTACAGAAGAAAAACACAACGTGTTCAAATAAAATTATTAAACATGCGTAAATAAAACTTTGCATACCCGTATCTCGCTATGTCACTTGTGGTTACTAACAAGTTTGGTAACTATAAAACATTGTAAACACCGAAAAATCATCTTTAATTCACTGTTACACAGGAACCTGCACGAGCCGAGCCGCCATAACTCCCGCTGATGACGTCACATGACCAGACTCTACCACTGACGCGACTAGAAAAAATGTTTTTAAAATAATTAAAATCTCTTTTTGCTTGGTTTTTTGATACACAATACCACATAATAACATAAATATAAGGACGATATTTGTTCAACAAAAATAGTCCACAATTGTCGTTTTTGAGAATATGAATAAAAAGGTGAGAGCTTAATTGTGTATTAATTTAATTAATTGTGTTTTTCTTAATTCAGTAATGTTTAAATAATCTAAATATGAAAAGAAATAAAATTCCACAAAATTATACACACAACATATTTTTTAAACACAGTGTTTTGATATTCGGCTTGTAGTTCCTCCCCTGACATGTTGATATTTGGTTTAGTCCAGTGACCCCTTCGGCTAATGCTGTTGTGCTAATAGCACAGAGGAATCCATTGGAAGGTAAATGTGATTAAATGCGTATTTATTTTATTAACAGACACATTTAAATGCTCATTCAGGAATATTTAACTTTTCTTTAAGAGCTGTAAGAATTTAAAATTACATCGCGTGTTTATGCTATTAAAGTAGCAGATAGTTTTAAACGGGCCTAACGTTAGTAAGTTACATTCACCTTCAGCCCAATATTCACTTTTGACATTTCGATTTGCCTTTGTTCTTTGCTCCGTTTAGACCGGAGGTTTACACTGTATGTTTTTGCAGAAAGGTATTGCATGCAGGTTGAGACTACATGGAGTATTTCAATATATTTGTCAAACAGCAGAGCCATTGAAATGTAACTAGATATGGCAGCTGTATCAAATGGCTTTGATCATACAGTGACTTTAGATGTAAGCTTACAGGTGATGTGAAATCATCAGACATGTCTTTTCTTTCATTAAAGGCATCATGGTGAACTTTGCAGCAGCGATTCGTGAACACTGGGTGAATATTTTGGTCCCTTTGGGTTTCGTCATTGGTGTTTATCTGGACAGAAGGAATGACCAGAAACTCACAGCATTCAGAAACAAGAGCGCTTTATACAGCAGGTCATCTATTCCCTCATATAAAAAACATTTAAAATGATGCCATGATTTAGTCAATGATCTAAATGTATAATTTTATTATTTTAGGGAACTGAAACCCGGTGAGCAGTACACGTGGAAGTGAGATGTACCTGCAGTGATATTTATTGGACCCTTTGGTTGTCTGAATGTGTATACTGTCTGTCCAGATACTGTGTCTGTTTCAAAACATGTTGGCACAATAAATTTTGCATTTAGTTCTCTTATTCCTTATGGTTTTTATTTACACAAGTAAATGTGTGTGTGTGTGTGTGTGTGTGTGTTGAATACAGCATCTTATACCACAGGGCTGTTAAACGCTTTATTTTGATGAATTGAGAAATGTTCTACGGGTATGCATTATTTTTTCGATAACCGCACACATGACATGTCAAACGTGTAAGGAATAATTGACGGCGGGCTGTTTAATTATTCAAAAATAATACACACCTAAGGTGGTAATGCGCCATGACTCGAAGCGTGTGCTTTATTTTCAAATAATTCAGAGTACTCAAGTCAATTACTCTGCTTATACCACGGTTACCACAGACATTGCTTTGGTGGTTATTAGACAGAAAAGGTGTGTAGTTTACAGAAAAATAATAACACCCGTGGAATATTTCTCAACCAATGAGAATAAAGCGTTCAACAGGCCCATGGTATAACTTAAAATAACCACTAGAGCTATATATATATATATATATATATATAATGTCTAAACTGAGTTTTTTCTATTTTATGCCTGGTTTTGCATCATCAAGTATGATGTAAACGTGAGTTTTTTATAATAAAGAAATGTTTGTTTGTAGTATCTATAATAATGCACTTATATTTTATTACATCGCTGTTTAACAAAGCACACAGATTTGAGATTTTTTATGTCATTTGAACAACAAGGAAAATATTTTTATTCAGCAGTCAAAGGTTTGGCTGTGTGGATCAATCCTTTCTCAAAGAGCAGCTCTGCCAGAGATGCCTGCAAAAACAAACTCCATTTCAAACTAAACATAATACAAGTACACAATATAATAAATAAATAAATATAATAAGCCACGTTTAAGAATTCTTTAGTTTATCTATGTATTACCTTTGCAGCCGCTGTGTCACATGGTAAACTGGAAACCGTGATGAACTTTGGATATGAATGAATGAGAAACTCCATGGCATCTATGTGCTGATTAAAAAAAAGAGAGAGAGGATCTACCAAGTGTTCATAAAAGGTACAAACAAACCATTTTGTATAAAAGTTTACCTCCGCTTGTATCTCAAAGCTCTTGGGCTCTTCTTTATGATAAACTCTTGAGTTCTCTGTAGTGTAGCAAAGCAAAACATTGTCTCCATTACTGCACAACCTGAAGAAACAAAGATACCACTGTCATGTTTTTATAAACATTGTGCAGTCGATTCAGCGTGAGAGAGATCAGACTCTGTTACCTGGCAGCTCCGGCACGCACGAGTCTGATTTGAGTTTGGCCTTTAATCTGAACATTCACATTAAGAGCTTCTCCATCTCCCCAGCGGACAGGAGCTCCATACACACTGCTGGCATGTTCCTCTACAAATCACAAACATCATCATCTCTTTGTGTAAACATTTCATCTTTACAGATTTAGTTTTGGGACAAATACATGCCTAATTTTAATTAATAATGCAGCATATTGCATTAACAGCTAATTAACTATATTGTAAACATTTGTGAATCATTATTGTTCACAGTCAATCACGGACTATTTTTCCAGTGGAAGGACGGCTTTAAGTTCTGTTCATACATATTTTTGCTTTTAATATTTGCATAATTTGTCTCGAGTACCTTATCAATTTTATTATTGACATCTTTGTCTTTTATACATTACAATTCTAATTACAGACAGATTTTACTCGGCAATGAACTGTGGTAAAATAACTGTGGGACAGCTTTGAGTGGCTTTAATAGAGTTTTTTTTGTGAAACTGACCTGCGGTCAGCATAGGAGGAAGACAGTCGTGCAGGAACTCTCTGGCTTTCTGATCCACAGCAGCATCTACTGGTGCAAAATGAACCAGTTTCTTCATCAGACCTTGAACGTGTGCCATGAATTTATCTCGCCGTGGATCTTCCTGTTCACAAGCACCAAAAACTTTTAACTTTACTTTTCAATAGAGCTGGTTTCAACAGAATAATCAAACTTTCAGCACACATATACCTTCTCAGAGTACTGAACCCCCATGAACTGAAGGTAATCGAGCGGTAATCCCTTCCTAAACTCAACATCGTCCTCCATGGCGATCTGCACTGCTGCTGGCATCAACTGCAATTCAAATCAATTCACTCACCTCACATTTCTTCACATCTAATCCTAAATTGATTTAGTCCAGGTCACGTGTAAACATCATCAATATATACAAACAAGTACTGATTAGTTATTTAATGTTAATATTCAAATTCTTTCAACTTCTACAGTATAAGAGAAAGTGAATGGCTGTACTTTCAGCAGCAGATCTCCCCAGCTGTTTTTTTGGAAGGAGGAGATGGTGATGTGCAGTGAATGGGCATCAGGCAGACATTCACCCTGATGAATGAAACCTCGAGGAAAATACAGCAGATCGCCTGCTTCCAGCACCACATCCATGACAGGCTGCCCGATCTCTGCCTGATTGAAATTAGCTTAAAGAAGAAGACAACACAGCTTATAACTGCTGTGTCCCAAATTGCCTACGTCTATACTACATACTGTAGTAGGTGAAAATCAGTATGCGAGTCAAGTAGTATGTCCAAATTCAACAGTACCCAGATGAACTATTACTTCCAGCTAGATTTTTAAGTGTGTAGTGATGGACACTTTATTATCTCGTGAGGTCATGCAAGCTGAGGAGGCAGTGAGGCACAAAAATAAAAAAAGTGAATATAATAAAAAAAGCAGAAAGTCTATAAACCATATGGCTTTTAACTTTAAGGTTACAAATAATGTATTTATTGTGATGTAATTGTTCTTGTTAAACAACACATAAATTAATTATTTACTTGGTTGTGATTGTTCGGATTACATCAGAGGTCACAGAACATATGGGTCACATGACAATGAAAACATGGTGGGCGCAGTTTGTCCAAAATGTATTCACACTTCACCCATACATACTGTGGTACTCAATACTCAAGCGATCATTTAGGTCAGTCCGTAACTCCATATGTGAATGTAAAGAGTACTTACGGCTGGAGACCACAGGCAATACTTCGTCTTCAGAACTACAGAACACAAAATAAGCTGTTACTAGTTATTTTAGATAGAAATGTAACTGAATTTACCTTCAAGCTTATTTAGCAGAGAAACAGGTTAATAAACATACAATGGCCCTATTAAGTATTTGGACACTTAAACCACACTAATAACAAATATTAATGTCATTGCATTATATCATGAAATATCAAACTAATCCGTACAGCTCTGACATGGATCAGGTAAAGTGAAAACTCACCGAGGGTTGTAAACTCTCCAGTGCTTTTTACCCTCCAGCTGAACAATAAACGCTTCAATGTCATCATAGTGTGGGGCAAAGCCCTGCGTCCCAGCTGGTGTCAGATATCTGAAGGGATTGACAGAGAAAACAAGTGTAAAAAACAAAGGAACCTAATTAAATTATGTTTTTGAGTAATCGGTTAACATCACATATGTATTTGCGCCCGCCATACTGCCAAACATCTCCTGAAGAATAGACAGCACTTGCCATACAGTGGAGGAGAAAGCTTGAGGATTAAGCATTCTGATAGAACAACCGCTCTAAAAAACAAACAATAACAACATCGATGCTGAAACACATCCACTAAATGTACTGTACACCTCTCTCAAAGAACAGCACTTCATCTACATATTCATTTATACATTTTATATCCATTAAATAATATAATAAACAACAACATGGATTCTGTACCTCATAGAAGTCCCACACCGTGTACGGTAATGCCCTTCCTGGAGGATTGTGCGTCTCTCTTGTGTCATTTGTGTAGCTCGTCACATCTAGATTCACTCCATACAGAACATTATCCTGAGCAAAACACTGAACGTTATCATCTGACACCCTATTATCATTCACATTAGATGATCTAAACCAGAGTCACTTCAAATCAAACAGCAGAATCAACTTACATTTCTTAAAATCTGATCAAACTCTGCAGTTGAAAAGAGTCCTTTATAATAGTCTGGATTCTGTCGCTGGATTAAAATCGGTTTCTTCTCCCAATTATCTCTGTAATGTAAACAAAAAAATCAATAATACACTCACAGGTTAACTAATATTTTTCCTTTATGCAAAATTAAGGGTAATGTTTTTTCAAGGATCTGTGGTCAGATTTGAGTGCATTTGAGTGGTACTGTAGCATTGCATTTGTAACACAAAGGTTTGATTTTTTTTTAAAGAAAAAAAGTAAACTTTTAATGCAACCTATTTTGCTTTGGATAAAAGTGTTTGACAAGTGTTAAATGTAATGTGTGTGGACCTGAAGAAGGTTTTAGCTTGGACTGGATGAATAAGCCACTGGAAAAGTCTGTTGGCTCTTTCTCTGCTGTTGTTGACCTTCGCTAGATCCGTCAGAAGCTTGTCAAGAGCTGGATTATCAAATCCTCCGCTGTCATCGCTCACGCGAGACTCCTGAGAAAACACATCAAATCTATAAGTTTTAATATTTCCACTAACACTGAGACTCTTGTATAAAGTCAGACACTCACATATTGAGCTTTATCACTGCTGCTGGGATTTGTGCTGGATTTCAAAGCTTTCACTCTTTTCTTTTTATTCGTTTTCTTGTTGGGTTGGGGGACATTCACTTTCTTTTTGGGTTTCTTTGCTGGTGGAGACTGAGCCTGCAAAAAAATCATACTATTAAACTTACAGACTTTTTTTAAAATACTTGGTGCTATCAGATATCATGGTACGTTAGCAGATGCTTTTATTCTAACTGACCTGAGGAAAACTATGAAGCAATTTATCCTAGGAGGCAATAAGAAGGCATACTGCAGTATTAACATGTTACAACAAATTAAACGTTTGTCCATGTCTACTCATTCGTTATTCATCAGACATTACATGGTCTTCAGCTAAAATATTACTTTATAAAGAACTGTGATTATCAAGCATGAACCTTACATTAAATGTGTATAGCTTAAGGTTAGGAGGAGAATACATTTATTTAACTTTTGATGAGTAGTGCTGCTTATTATTGTCAGTAAGACAACAGTTACATGATTTCTCCACACTTTCTATATTGCAAATGGCATATTTAATGTATATTAAAACCCTTTCATATGCCACTGATTTGCTTGACTTTTTAACTGATCCACGCCCCTTTAAAAGGTTTCGCGTGAAAATACATTATACATTTTTATATTTAAATATTCATACCTGTACCCGCGTTGGTAATGATTGATAAATAGATAATGCGGACATGTGTTTTCTATCCATGGCTAAAATTACAGACTACACACATTAAACACATGAGCCACATGAACCGTTTTCTTCTGCATGAGATGAAACAATCTGACTGTCCACATACTGCCACCTACCGGCGTGGACAAGCACAAACGTATTTAAAGTACATTAAAATAAAACATTTTCGAACTTTATTTGGCTTTTAGTATAAATATGTTTGTTAACACCCGGGGTAGTACGGAGGCCACCGTAGTGAAGTGCTAAACAAAACAAAAAATCTAAAATCAGAAAAACAACAAAGGCAAATCTACAAACCGGAAAAGGTAGGTGAATGGATTGGTTACTGCTGATTGGACGACACGTCTGTCAATTAAGATACACAGAAAGTTTTTTGTAAACAATCAAAATTTTTTACTTGCTGAATTTCACATTAATATGTCCCTTAGTCCAGTGACATGTAATAAAAAATATTGTCAAGTTGTAATTTATTTTGCATTGTTATTTTTTTCCATTCCTTTCTCATTCTTTCATTTACTTCAGTGGGTCTTTAAAACTATTTCTCCCCATCATACCCATGTAGTAGATTTTAAGTTGTCAGTAAATTCATAGTTTTGAATAATGTTTTCATGATGCTGTTTTCTTATCCAATAATCTTCTCACAGCGCTAGATGGCAGCATGCGTATGTGCATCGGCGCATGTCCGCGCTCAATGTTCTGCCACGCACGCGCATTACTGCTGCTGACTGCGGGGACGCGCATGCGTTTTGCTGCACCTCAGGTACGGAGCGGTTTCGGCAGCCGTTTACCGGGCCGTTTCTTTCCGTTACCGACGCCACAGAGAGGCAGATAAACGCAGTTTGTGAGGAGCGGCGCGTGCTTGGATGGATTTATTCTTGAGGTAAAGTTTAACGTCTCTGTAGCTCGTTAGCAGATCGATTAGCAGCGGCTAACATCACAAATAAGCAAATGGAGAAAATGTTCATGTTTTTGTCGCTAATATCACTTATGTTTGTCCGATTTGTAATCAGAATAATGATCTAAGATGAATGATTTAGGTCTTTAAGTGGAATATGTGTGATTTTTAGGTGTGTAGTAAGTGTTGAATGGATGTAAGATGGTGATTTAAACGCCGCGTTGAACAAACCACACTGATCTGATCAATAATATGACACACATTGACCCTTATCAATAATAATACACTAATTTCGTCTATTAGGATGTTAACATTTGTAATATCAGACGCACTCTGATTTGGTCTGATCAAACATATTAGATGCAAACTGATCTATTAAGGTACAGTATTATTTACCATGATTTGATCTGTAAAGAATCAAGTCGATCAGATATCACATTTAGACTATGATAATATTACCAGATACATTATCATCAGGCCAGTATTCTGAGCTATTGATAATAAGCAATACTCAGAATATCATACAAGCACTGTGATCAGATGAGATCAGACAGGTCACATTATAGCAGTGCACGTCTGATACTCTGATTATATCAGTATCAGACTTATATCTTATCAATAAGAGAAACAGATATGTGTGTCTGTGTCTCAGCAGTGTGTTATTTGTGTTGTATTGGATTGGACAGTAGTTAGTTATTTGACAAACTGATGACCTCTTTTGTGTTTCTGTAAAGAAATGCTGTTTCAGATTGGTTGTTTTAGTTCTTAGCCATCTGTGAAGTTATAACTCATTGTCATATTTGAGTTGTAATAGTAAAATGAGTGAATTGTGTATTCTCAGTGTCTCTGCCCTGCTAATGAAAGACCATCTGTGTAATACAATGCCAGTTCAGGCGTGACTAAAACAAATACTACATCACCAAACCATTTCATAGTACAGCAGCTGTCATTAAAGGCGTCATGTGTTGTTGAAGTCTGCAGTCTTTATTTGGCTGTTTTATTTGACCATAGTTAGAAATTGTCTTAAATCTCATTCTAGAGAGCTTTTGATTGGATAAAATGAGTAAGTGCAGTGTGATTCATGAATGTTTTTGAAAAAGAGAGACTGTATATATAAATTTTTAGTCAACATTTAGGAGTACAGTAGCATATGAATGACCTCAAAGCTAACAGACTAAAATAATGACTTGTGTGAGAATATAATACAATTGTTTAGTTGTGCTATTTGTGGCACAACAGTCCTGTCCCAAACTTTGTTTTACCTAATGTTGGCATGTTGGTTTAACCCAGATGCGTAATTCCCAAACTCATCGTAACCGTATTTAAAGAGAAGAGCTTTTCAAGAGAATTTTGCTAGAGCCAAAGTGTTCAAATTTTGGAGAAATCAGCTTTCAGAAGAGATCCTTAAAGGTGTCGTAGAATGTAAAACTCTATTTCTCTAGGCAGATGAATATCTATGAAAACATTTTCATCTAAGAGAGTTTGACCAAGCTGTTTTTTTACTGAAAGATAACCTTGTTTGGTTTCTTAGAAATATGCTCTAATTGTGAACAAAGCAGGCACTTGTTTTGTCCGATTCCTCTTGTCATATGATCTGTATTACCACTGTCTGATCTTTATTACTAGAGTCTGATTTGCTTTATTAAAGTTTGGTCTTCTCTACATCTTAAATGGCTCTGAGTGAGTTGTTTACAGAGTCTGATCTACTTTACAGTCTTATTGGCTGGATCTGAGTGAGCTGCTTACCAAAGTCTGATCTGCTTTCTTACTTCACATTATGATTTGCTTTATCTGACTGAGAAGTTTTCTGGAGTTTTACTACTTTACAGTCTGATTGGCTGGTACTAAGTGAGCTGTTTACCCTTGTCTGATCTTCTTTCCTACTTTACAGTCTGATCTGATGTATTTGAGTGAGACATTAACCTAAGTCTGATCTTCTTTCCTATGTTACAGTCTGATCTGATGTATTTGAGTGAGACATTTGCCTGAGTCTGATCTTCTTTCCTACTTTACAGTGTAATTTGGTGTATCTGAGTGAACAATTAACCTGACTCTGATCTTCTTTCCTACTTTACAGTCTGATCTGATGTATCTGAGTGAACCATTAACCTGAGTCTGATCTTCTTTCCTACTTTACAGTGTAATTTGGTGTATCTGAGTGAACAATTAACCTGACTTTGATCTTCTTTCCTACTTTACAGTCTGATCTGATGTATTTGAGTGAGACATTTGCCTGAGTCTGATCTTCTTTCCTACTTTACAGTCTGATCTGATGTATCTGATAGGGGTGGGAATCGCTTGGACCCTTGGGAATCGATTCAGAATCGATTCTTAGGGTCTCGATTCGATTCAGAATCGATTCTTGACGTACTAATTTGCATATCTGTGACGTCATTGCGTCACTTTTGCTCTCAAAGCCAGGTTAATGTTTGTGCTTTTGCTACTAGTCTCTGAACTGTCATATACTGTACTTTAATGCAACTACGGGATAAATAATGTAATTCTTATATACATATATGCTCTTTTTTGTTGTAAGACATTAAAACCAGTAAAAATAGTAATTAAACGTGACATATTAGTTAACCGTCATTAACTTCCACGAACTGACGTGCGTCTAGCAGCATCATTATACACAGTGATCGGCAGTATTACTGTATTTATATAATGCAGCGCATCCAGCGACTGAATAACAAAGTATGTGCATATTTTTACAGAAGTATATTCATGTTATATTTAAACAGTCAGCGGATGGTTTTGGGAAACGCTAAAGCACAGTCAGAAGAGTCATTAAATTAAATGTGCTGTTTCTCCCTGCCGCTCACTGAACAGAGAAAAGGCGGAGCAAGACTATCCCAAAGTGTATCTTGTTTTCTTGCAGTTTAGAATGAGTCAAACAGGGCTGTTTTATGAAGAATCTATTTTTTGTCCCACCCCTAGTATCTGAGTGAACTGTTTACTCTTGTCTGATCTTCTTTCCTACTTTACAGTCTGATTTGATGTATTTGAGTGAGACATTTTCCTGAGTCTGATCTATTTTACTACTTTACAGTCTGATTGGGTGGCACTAAATAAGCTGTTTACCTGAGTCTGATCTGCTTTATCTGAGTGAACCGTTTACTCTTGTCTGATCTTCTTTCCTACTTTACAGTCTGATTTGATGTATTTGAGTGAGACATTTTCCTGAGTCTGATCTATTTTACTACTTTACAGTCTGATTGGGTGGCACTAAATAAGCTGTTTACCTGAGTCTGATCTATGTTACAGTCTGATCTGCTTTATCTGAGTGAACCGTTTACTCTTGTCTGATCTTCTTTCCTACTTTACAGTCTGATCTGATGTATCTGAGTGAACCATTTACCAGAGGCTGATCTTCTTTACAGTCTGATCTGATTTATCTGAGTGAATCGTTTACACTTGTCTGATCTTCTTTCTTACTTTACAGTCTGATGTATCTGAGTGAATCATTTACACTTGTCTGATCTTCTTTCCTACTTTACAGTCTGATCTGATGTATCTGAGTGAATCGTTTACACTTGTCTGATCTTCTTTCCTACTTTACAGTCTGATCTGATGTATCTGAGTAAGCCATTTACTGGAGTCTGATCTTCTTTACAGTCAGATCTGCTGTATCTTAATCTTTCTGCTCTGTGTGGAGTTTTTAAAGGTGTCAGATGGTACTGAATCACATAGTTTATCTTTTCATTGCTAAAGTTCACGTTTTTTTCTCCGTCAACTCTTTTCCTGGAAGTGGAAATGAGAAAACCCACAGTGTGTGCAGTCATGTTGAATTAAAGTGCTAATTATAGCAAGTGCAGCTCCAGGCCTGCGGCTGCAGTCCAGCTCAAAACTAATGGATGTGTAAATGAAAAGCGTAACATCTCACCGGTAGTCCATCACAGCCTTAACAGAATCATTCAGGGTGGGGATCGGTACAAAATCAAAAGTTTTTCTGCCTCCATGTTAAAGGGATATGGATGGGAGAAGTTTGTATTTTTTCTGCCTGGCCACACATGCATTGTGCTTTTACTACAGGGAGATATCAAGCTTCCTTCCTTTTGCTTTAAAAGTGTGACAGCAGAATGCAAATAATTCTCACAACTTGGAAAAACACCAGTGGGATAAAGTCTTATATTTAAGATGAAGCTATTACTGGTTTAATGGATAAGTATTATGGTAACTGGTGCTCATGCGTAGACTAAAGGATTTCTTTAAATCCAGAATACAAATTTAGTCATTTGCATTGAAGTCGTTGTCTCAGCATTTTCCCCTAGATTCTGAAGACAACCCAAAAAAACTCTCATGAAGATCAGGGATATCAGTTTAGAAAAGCAAGCATAGCTGTAGTTAGTCTTAGTGTAGTATCATGTGTTATATTGAAAGTAATATATCTGTAAAATAATGCATTGAGGTGGTTTCCTCATGTGACTTCTCTTAAAGCCCATTAAGCATGCCTTTAGGAAACAAGAACCTGTCTTGAATCATTTCACTACAGCCAAGTTCTCCAGCGTGACTGACTGAGATTTGAAAGACAAGCTGTACGTGAGATGAATCTCATCTCTTTCTCTTGTTTACCCTAGGTACATAGACTAGGTACAATGCACTGCATGCTAATTTGAATAATAATCCAACTATGATACTGAAGTGTACCCAATCTTAATGTGAGAACAGTATGTGATGGGAGCCAAAATATTATACTTATATATTTTTGGTAAAGTTTGCATCTCTACATGCTTATTAAAGCTAGTGCTGCCCAAAGCCTTTGCTGTGAAGAAGTTATTCACCATTTATAGTGCACAGAGAAAGTATGCAAAGTATGCAGCTATCACTGTTAATGGTGTGCTTGTAAGACGATTTGGAGCAAAATAAAGTTGTTTATACCATGGTGTATAAAATGCATTCCAGATAAGTCCTGTGGAGGCGGTCCTAGTATTTCACAAGATCATTCAGAGATAAGTCTGCTTTTGTGGACGATATCTCAATAAAAGCATTTAGCATTCTTGTGTCGAGTGACTGACTGTGTAGAGACTGCAGATGGGAAACACATGTTGTAGGGTTTAAAGTTTTGGGGTAAATTTTGCAGTTACCCAAACATTTACACTAAATGTATAGGCTAGATGACAATGGATATTATTGTTTTTTATTGATGATTAGTGAAGCTGACCCATTCACTATGAAAGTAAAATGAAGTTTTCATTATTATTTGAGAACACCCAGCTTTTTAAACTCGAAGCATCGACCAAAATGTTTTTTTAGAACTCTTTCCCCGCCAATATAATTAAGAGAAAACGCTTCCCTGCCAATGACGAGATTTTCCGCCAATCCATATTTCCGCTATTATCCACCAGGTGGATAACCCAACTTATACAACCTGGAAGCAACCCCTCACATCAAACAGTTCAAACTCTGTGTATGTTTTGATCATCGATCTAAATCGGATTTCTATCAGAAATCTTTCACAAAAATGCAATTCTCAATTTTATTTTTGCTCAAAATTTGGTATTTTTGAAGAAACCTAGGCATATTTGAGAGGTCATAAAAGAGAATAAATGAAGGTAGGATGAAAGTTTTTTTTTTTTTTTTTTTGAAAGCAAAGGGTCTGTTTTTTATGTTTATTTATTTGCCATGTGCTGGCTGTCAACTTTTTTAAAAAACGCTGGCAGGGAAAGAGTTAATGGCCAAGGACGATTGGCAGATGAGACCAAATTCCAGATATTTTTCAATATAAAAGCCACTGCTATGTGACCCTGTACCACAAAACCTGTGCCAACAATACATTCTACCTTATGGGTCAGAATTATAATTTTATTATACCAAAAATCATTAGGATATTAAGTAAAGATCATGTTCCATTAGGGTTGGGTATTGAATTTCAATTCCAATTTTGGAATCAGATCCATAAGAAAGGAATCTGATCCTTGTTATAAAATTACAATTTCACTTAACAATTCCAGACCGCACACATAATTTTCACGTCATCTGCACAGTGCGCAGGACCTTCTGCTTGAATCCTAAAAGTCAGTTCACACGATGGACCGTGGTGGACGGCGCTCTAAATTGTAGCTGCATTTTGCAAAATCAGAAAAAGATAAAGCTAAGTGTAATTTTTGTGACAAACTATTATGTTGCAAGATTGGTGTCATCAGCAATATGGCAAAGTATCTGCGGTTGGTTCATCGTAATGAATTAAAAGATTACACCCTGTTTTATGCGTTGCGCATTTTGAGTGCCGACTCTGCCGAGTGCTTTTTATTATTTGCCGCCGGCACATGCAAAATGTGAGCCCCCCTTCTCCCTCGCAAACACAGGAAAAAACTGAGGAGTGTGACAGATCGATCACAACATTTATAGTGAAAGAGCTGCATGCATTTTCTGTTGTTGAGTTGCCATCATTTAGGTAGGTGTTACGCAGTGTTGGGAGTAACGCATTACAAAATATAATATATTACAGTAATATATTAGTTTTTGCTGTAACGCAGTAATATAACGGATTACTAATAAAATTTTGGTAATATTTTACTCTTTACAGTCTTAGTAACGAGCGCGTTACAACAATGCATTTCAAAATTAGACCGTGTTATTTTTATTTTTTTTATTTTTGACCAATGCGCGCGACCAGCATCCACACATGAAAAAGCTGCGTGGCTGCGTCCCAAACCGCATACTTCCATACTATATAGTGGGCGAAAAGCACTACTTCTCGTACTCTTTGCCTACTATATAGTATGGAAGTAGGCGGTTTGGGACGCAGCGTATGCCTGTTTCCACGTGCTGTATGCAACATGTTCATTTTTACTTTAACTTTGTATTTGAAATGCGATTTTGGACGCGGTGCGCGTCAAATTTAGACATGTTTCTTAAAGAGCCGAATCTGGGAAGTCCGCGGCTTTATAAGCATTGACTAAAGTGGTCGCAATCAGGTCCGGTAGCGCGCACACGCATAATTTTGCGAATAAGAGCACTAAGTAAAAGCAACAGAAAGTTTCTATCAGTCTCCTGTGCTGCTTGAACCTCAGAAGTAAAGATACTTTTACAAATGTTGCCAGTAAAATCCATATCACACCAGCAATGACAAGGTAAGCTAACCTTGCTATGGTTACAGTCCATTTACATAATAGATTGCTATTTGCTAGGCTATTCCTATGCTATCTACAGTTTTATTACAAACAGCAACCTAAACTACAACATAACATAGTGAAGACTTAAACATGGTTATCTAAATAGAACATTTAAACATCACTGTTTAAAGTTTTTACCAGCCTTTGTATGGGAGCCTATATTCATTGTTTGGCAAAAAGCAGTGTTCCTCTGTTTGGCTGTGTTTTTTATGTTAGTCTACATGTAATCCTTATATTGGACTGAAATGAGCTGTATTCCTTGAGACCTAATCCTCCAATAGCACTTTTTGATAAGTTGTGTCAACCAAGTGCATGCCAGGTTTGTGCTGTGAATCTGAATTAAAAGTGATCAAAAGAATAGAAATGAAAAGAGGTCTTGCCATGTTATTAGTCTATAGGTTGCATTATAGTGGGCTCTATTGTGTTTGGTATGTGTACCATAATTTACCAGACGTTTACCAGATCATTGGTCTATGTTTATGATTCTGACAGTGATTTTTACTGTATTTCGCCATAAGTCTTCACTGTGCCTATTCAAAGCTCAAGGACCAACACATAACTTCTAGATTTATAAGCAGCAACAAACTACATTTTAACATTTTATAATGCCTAGTCATACTTCTGTTCTTTTGATGAAAGTAACTCAAAAGTAACGCAAAAGTAGTGTAACTCATTACAGAACAGAGACAGTAATATTGTAATGTAACTAATTACTTTCAAATGACAGTAATTTGTAATATATAATGTATTACACTTTGGAAGTAACTTGCCCAACACTGGTGTTACGTTACAAAGGGAAATTATTAAAAAATCATTTTGAGCTAGCCATGTTTGTTTAAAAGTTTTGCAGCTCCTTAAACTATTTTTTTGTGTGTTCAGCTGTAAGTAATGGAACAAAACAAATATTTTTGATCTATAAAGGCTTGAATTTTATTGCGTTTCACCCCATTGGAATCGAAGCCAAGAATAATTTGGAATCGGAATCAATAAGTTTGAAACGATGGCCCAACCCTATATATTCCATGAAGATCTTTTGTAAAATATATTGTAAAAATATCAAAACTGTATTTATTTATTTGTCATTAATAATATGTTTTGCCAAGCACTTCATTTGGACAACTTTATCGGCAGTTTTTCAGTATTTAGATTTTTTGTACCCTTAGATTCCAGATACTTGTCGAAATATTGTCCTATCCTAACAAACCATACATCAATGGAAAGCTTTATATTAAGTTTTCAGATGATGTATAAATCTCAATTTTAAAAAATTGCCCCATATGACTGGTTTTGTGGTCCAGGGTCTGCATGTCACTACATTTTAGAGTAAAGTGAAAGGAAACACTTTTACAAAGTTATTTTGGATGATTTCATTATATCCGTTTCATTTGGCACTGCAGACAGCTATTAACAATTTTTCCCCTGACATCATATGGACATCTTGATGAAATACATGTAATATAATTCAGTAAAATGGGTTATATTACCTCAGTGAGAGTGTTATAGTCTCAGCTGCACAGAGGAACAGTTTAACTCATTTGTGTTCTGGAGAGATCATCAGGGAGATCATCCTGCCAAATCATTCTAGCACACGATTGCCCAAAGATCAACCTAACATCTGTCTGATGTTTACACTGATTTAATGTAGAACATAGAGCCACTTAAACGCTTGTCCTAGTTTACTTCTGCATTGTTTCATCTAGTCTGTGTTTGTCATCTGCCTTTATTAATGAAATGAATGAAAGCTGTGCTGTGTGTTATCTGTTGTTGCATGTTCATAGACCTCTGAATCCACCCTTGAGTCGAGTTAAATAACATTGAGTTATTGTTGAATTTACTGCAACTACAAGCTTGGTTATTAGCTGTTGAAGTGTCCAATTAACTGGTCTGATCCATCATCAAGAGCTCCATCATTTTCTGCCTTTATATTGGTATTTGTTTCAGCCAGACTAAAAAAAATTCTTCCATTAACTAACCTGGATAAATATTGGCCTGTGGCGAGTTTACTTTGGCTTACAACCCAGAGGCAGTGGAAAAATTACCTTGAGTTGACCTGATCACAGGTCAGTGTTAAGTTAACTTGTACCCAGCTGAGTTTTACATCAATCAGGTTTTCTGCAATATGTCTCCTTTGTAAAGAGCTGTGCAAAGGTTTCATCTCTTAAGGTCTTTTTTTTTACATTAAACTACATTAATTATTATCATTTGACATAGACCGTCAGAACGGTCCTCTTTCTCCACGCTTGTAAACACTGGGGCATACTGCGCATACGTCCTCCGTGATCTCTTGACGTGATAACGTATTATGTGAGGTCACGCTGGCACATCACAGGACCGGAGATAGACGAGAAGTTGTGGTTTAAAAGTGCATATTTTTAATTTATCTTGACAAAAATTGACAATTGTTTCGCTAGACAAGACCCTTATGCCTTGTTTGAGCTCATTTAGGGTCCTTTGAAACTTCATTGAAACTGCAATTTTAAACTGCATTAAAACTGTTGTTGGGGTCCATTAAAGTCCATTAAAATGAGAAAAATCCTGGAATGTTTTTCTCAAAAAACATAAATTCTTCTCGACTGAATGAAGAAAGACATCAACATTTTGGATGACATGGTGGTGAGTAAATTATCTGGATTTTTTTTAAAGAAAATGGACTAATCCTTTAAAGGGACAGTTCACTAAAAAATTCGTCATTCTATACTCACCCTCATTTTTTTATGTATAAATTACTTCTGTTGAACTTAAATAAAAATAGTTTGAAAATGTTTAATAACCAAACAGATCTGGGGCACCATTCACTTTCATAGTATTCTTTTTCCTACTATAGAAGTCAATGGTCAGACTTTTATGCAAGTTTACAAAAAAACAGAGGTTAGTAAATGAGGTTAACCAAAGTGGTTAGGGCCATTTAATGTTTTATGGGATGTTCGTTATAAAATATTTAGATCACCAAGCATACTTACCCTACAGACGGTTTCAGCAGTAACAACATAAACAAGCGGCTTTTGTGGTCAACACGTAAACTCAGCTAAGAATAATTAACAACAAAGTACTTTAAACGTAGTTTATTTATATAACAAGCAAAATAAACAACACATAGATTACCTGTGAAACCAAACATTTGTTTCGATGAGGTTTTTTATGAGTTCAGTTTAGCAACTAGTCAGACCATTAAACAAACAGAAACCGGAAGTAAAGTTCTGACCGCACGCACGTCTATAATTTCAAGAGAAATTAATCTTTATGAATACGTAATAGGGTAATCAAGTCAATCCTGCGTGCCAATGCCATTATGTAAACACAAAGATTAGCCTTTGTTCTCCTACTTTATACCACAGATTTTTTTGTAGCCTCAACCTTCTATAAATAATAAAAATGACCATGAATATCAACCCGTCCCATACACCACAAATAATAGAGTTTAACAACTGAAAGGTCAATGATTTATCTGCTTGAACAGTTTATTTATGGGCCCCATAGTGCCAGCATCTCTCTCATCACTTCAACATTTCTCAGGAGATGTGAAGGACTGACTTTAAAACATGCTTCTGTCTTACACTTTACAGACTTTGGGTAACTTCAGTCCAAGGCCAGATGCGAATTAATCAGTCACTAGTCACAGAGACAACAAGTTCTGTTTCTCAGTTTAGATCTCCCGCTGGTGATAGGCTTATTTTGTAAATAAGCAGTGTGTATATTATGTGTCTGTTCCAGGATCAGTGGCCATGTCAGAATCTGTCCATTAATAGAAAACCTATCCTGCATATACTCTCATCCAGAGATAATAAAGCTGTCTGAGGTCTTCAGTGGTTTGCACTGATGGCTGCTCTGATAAATCTAGTGCAGATCATCACTGGAGGCGCTTTACTTGTTTTTTTTGTTTTGTTGTTTTGTATTCAGACCTGATGTAGTGTTTGCTCAGTGTGTTTCCTTTTGAACAGCTGCTGAGGCTTGGAGCGAGCTGTCAACATACTAACATAATAGATGTTCAGTGAATTGAATGAGTCTGTGAGGTCATTTAAAGCTCTGGCAGAGAACTTAGAATCTAACAAATGGGTGTGATCTGTAATCTTTATGGCGCTGAAATATAATGAAAATGCTGATTACTAATAGAGCACAGAATGCAGTTTGACGTGGCTTGTGTAATCATGTTAGTCTACACTTACAGTCTACAGTAACACATGTTGAAAACAAATCTGCTTCTTTGTCTTTAAAAGTTTGATTAGTTCATTTTTCTTTAAAGCTAAGATGCAGAAAACTCAATTCAATTCAAATTACGCAGGAATGTCAATGTTGGAGCTTGATGATATTGCTTGTAAAGTACAGATGTAGTTTAGTGTTGGGAAGTTCGGATCATTTTAGTTATCTTTGAATCTCGTTCATCAAAATTAAAGAATCTTTTTTCGAGTCATTTTGTTCATTTGAACAGGATTACGTTATTTCACAAATTCCCCCAGAACGACCACTTAGGGGTCGTTCACAAATTGTGTCTTTTGCGCACTGAAGTTGAAAATGAACGAATCTTTTATGAACGACCCATCACTAATGAAGTTGTATCTGAAACAATGTGCCAATAACTAATACCCACTGTCTGTTTTGCAGGTTAAGGAGCAGTTAAAAGCAGTTGGATGGAGCACATAATCTCCAAGAGATGATCTACAGACAAACTGTAGCCATTTCATGAGTTCAAGCTATGGAAGAGTGACCCACGCGTGATGCCGCAAGAAAAAGTGCCGATCAGCCATGCTTGCCTCGCTTATCTCAAACAAGGACACTGGATATTTACTGCTGTCTGGGACTCTCTCTCTTATCTTGGATAGTTTCAAGGTACCTCATATCACAAGAAAGACTATCTTGCTTACGGATGATATTGCGATTTCACAGAAAAAGATGAAATTCAAGCTCAATCAAGAACTCGCATGTTAAGAGGACGAACTCAAACATAGACCACACAGATGGCAGCTGAATCTCCTCAGCGGCTGCATTCACATATCTGGTTCGGAGGGGAGTGACGTTTGTATAATGCAACGCAACGCAGGCATTGTGGGGAACGGTGGACAGCCATGGGTACTGCGGCGAGTGCGGCTCACCTGGCTCAGTTTCATGCTATTCTTTATTTTGGTCTTCTTCCCTCTCATTGCACATTACTACCTCACCACAATTGATGAAGCAGGGGGCCCAGACAAGCGCATTTTTGGGCCGAGACCCGGAGGAGAGCTTTGTGAAGCGAAGCACGTGCAAGACCTGTGCCGTATACGAGAATCCGTCAGCGAGGAGCTTCTTCAGCTGGAGGCCAAGCGGCAGGAGCTCAACAGCGAGATTGCCCGACTTAACCTGCGCATTGAGGCATGTAAACGGAGTATAGACAGTGCCAAACAGGACCTGCTGCAACTCAAAAATGTCATCAGCCAGACCGAGCACTCTTATAAAGAACTCATGGCACAAAACCAGCCAAAACTGTCGTTGCCAGTTAGACTTTTACCTGACAAGGACGATCCTGGGTCCCCCCCACCAAAGTCACCCCAGAGTTGTCGCCTACATTCTTGTTTCGATTATGCTAGATGTCCTCTTACGTCGGGCTTTCCTGTCTACGTTTATGACACGGGATCTTATCCTTGGGGTGAGAAGCTGGACCCGCTTGTTAAGCAGGCCTTTGCATCAACTGTCAAGAGTAGCGTGTATGTGACCGATAATCCAAGCATTGCTTGTCTGTATGTTGTTCTCGTTGGGGAGATACAAGAATCGCCCTCCTCTTCCACTCCCTCATCTTCAGACCTTGAAAAGCAGCTCAAGGCATTGCCATATTGGAGGTTGGATGGCCATAACCACCTGCTCGTCCACCTGTCGAGAAAGTCTCTGACACAGAACTTCTTGTACAACGTCAGCACAGGTCGAGCAGCTGTGGCACAGTCTACCTTTTTTGAACGACAGTACAGAGAGGGTTTCGACATGGTGGTGTCTCCTCTAGTCCATGCACTCTCTGAACCAAACTTCCTAGAGGTGCCTCCTCAAGTTCCAGTGAAGAGAAAGTATCTCTTCACGTTTCAGGGAGAAAAGGTTGAGTCTTTGAGGAGCAGCTTGCTCGAAGCTCCACCGCAGTCCTTTGAGGAGGAAATGGAAGGAGATCCACCAGCTGACTACGATGATCGGATTATTGGCACGCTTAAAGCGGTACAGGACAGTCACCTAGACCAGGTTCTTGTGGAATTCACATGCAAGAATCAGGCCAAGCCGAGTTTACCAACAGAGTGGGCGTTGTGTGGAGAGCGAGAGGATCGTTTGGAGGTACTAAAGGTCTCTACTTTTGCTTTGGTGATATCTCCGGGCGATGGGCAGTTGGTGGCAACTGCAGGCTGCAGCATGAGATTGTTTGAGGCCTTGGAAGTTGGGGCGATACCAGTGGTGCTTGGAGACCATTCAAAGTTGCCCTACCATCACCTCATTCGTTGGAGCGAGGCGGTTATTATGGTACCCAAGCCACGCATTACAGAGCTACATTTTCTGTTACGTAGTATCTCGGACAACGACCTTCTTGCTATGCGACGACAGGGTCGATTTCTTTGGGAGACTTACTTCTCCACTTCAGAGAATATCTTCGGCACTATCCTGGCTAGCATACGAACCAGCATTCAGATACCAGCCGCACCCATTCGCGAGGAGCCCGCCCAAGAGATTCCTCACAAAGCCGGAAAGTTGGCAGGAACCGATGCTAACATGGCTGATAATGGTGATCTCGATCTAGGACCCGTCGAAGTAGAGCCCCCGTATGCTTCACCCCGCTTTTTGCGCAATTTCACTTACACCGCTGCTGATATTTACCGCACCTGGAATCGTGCACCTGGCCCTTTCCATCTTTTCCCACATACTCCCCTGGACCCCGTACTTCCCTCAGAGGCCAAGTTTCTGGGGTCAGGGACTGGTTTCCGCCCTATCGGTGGAGGTTCTGGGGGATCCGGAAAAGAGTTTCAGGCTGCTCTAGGAGGTAATGTCCCACGGGAACAGTTTACTGTGGTAATGCTTACCTATGAACGTGAGGAGGTTCTTATGAACTCCCTGGAAAGACTAAACGGCCTTCCTTACCTAAACAAAGTGGTGGTAGTCTGGAATTCCCCTAAACCACCTTCTGATGACCTACTCTGGCCAGATATTGGGCTTCCTATTGTGGTAAGCGCGCACAGTTTTATTTGTTTATTGGTGATGAAGTCATATCTTGTAGCTTGAGTATTATAAACACTTGGGGTTGGGATTTTTTAAATTGGACCAGCACCTAAAAAACACCCAGAACACCTTAGCTCAAGGCCAATTCTCATTTTCTTCAGAAAAATGATTGTTAAATACATTATTATTTGAAATACCCAAAGGCTTTAATGTGATGTAACCATGCAGTGACACGTTTTGCAGTAGATTTGGTTTGCTGGTGATTTTAAAGGCATCAGAGCTGCATTAAACCCACTGTAAGGTTATACTTTGTAATGAAAGTCCAAAAAGAATGCTTAAGTTCTCCTCTGAGAAGCAGTTTGCAGCTTTGAAATGTTTATTTATATATTTTAACAATGCTCTAAGCCTTTGCTTTTGGTATGATAAGGTCATGTACCTGGCAGATCCAGTGAAAGCTCTTGATGATCATCATCATCATTTTAGCCGAGCAGTTGTTCACAGGACGGCACATTGACTCGGCAGATGGGCTTTTTCTTCACAGGTGGTGCACACAGAGAAGAACAGCTTAAATAATCGTTTCCTTCCCTGGGACGCAGTTGAGACTGAGGCTATTTTATCTATTGATGATGATGCCCATCTTCGACATGATGAAATTATGTTTGGATTCAGGTGAGATTTTTGTAAATCCTACAGATAGTATGTTCAATATGAATAGATTATTTTGAACATATAATGCATATTCACAGTAATGTTACAGCTTTTTTTAATTAGGCTTCTAAATGGTTTGTCAATATATCATCCGTCTATGTGTTGTATCATATATAGGAGTGTTCAGACAAGTGTTTCAATCCGCTTGTTAAAGGGGTCATAGCGGGAAAATCTGACTTTTTCCATAAGTGCTATAATTGGGTTACCAGTGCATCTTATTAACCTAGAAAATGTGGAAAGATCAACCCAGTAACTTAGTTTTGGTAAACCATTCTCTGCAAACATGTGAAAAAATAGCTTATTCAGAATTTGGCTGTTTTGTGATGTAGGTAGCGAGTCTTATTACAATAATACCACCCCTTAATCTGCACTATCCAACCACAGCACTGCCATTTACTGCACATAGAAAGAGAAAAAAATAATTGACAGCACAATTGAGTTTAAATTTCAACAAACCAACATTATGGTGATCAGTGTTTCCAATATCATCTTATTTGCATTTAAAAGGACAAAGCCAAAAAAGGCACATTTTCGCACACACCTACAAAGTGTTCATTTTAACATGTTATAATAAATTATCTATATGCTATTTTGAGCTAAAACGTCACTCTGGGAACACTAAAAATGTATGTTGCATATTAAAAAAATCTCATAATATGACCCCTTTAAGTTTAACATCATGCACCACCTCAGGGAAATAACAAGAAAATCTCTCTATTATGCACTCGTATCATAATGCATAATTCCCATTTTTTAATCTCCATAACAAAATTCGAGATGACCAGACATGAACTCATGGACATGGATTTTTTATGAATTATTAATGTACATTTACTCTAAATCCTACATTACAAAAGTATTAATAGATTCTCTGTGTGCATTAAGTTGTCATGCCTGAAACATGATGCACTGAAAATAATGTTGTTATTTATTCTTATTTTAAAGAAATGGGTTTTACAATTTAGTTTTTTTTTAGATTATTAGAAAAGTATGTTAAAAATGTTTAAATAAAATACTCCATGATGTCAGGATTTTTGATAAAAGCGTGTTTGGATTTTTATGAAGCCGTAGAAGTAAAATATTTCTGTTGGACTGACACTACAAGTTGATCTGTTTCTACTTACCCGGCTCTGAATATTTTCAGAACACATTTAATAGAATCCAAAGACTTTCTCATTTGCATTTTTAATGTATTTCTATAGTGTATATGCTTGTATTATTAGATTGTTCTGGTATATGTCTGTGTTGTGATGTAAACAGCTGCAGATTCAGTTTTTTAAAGCATTTTGTTTGATAGAGAAAGTGTGTCCTGTATCTCTGTGTTGATGTGAAGATTCAGATGAACAGATTGTGAGCTGGTCACAATAATAATACAGCTGCATTTGGTTTGCCCAATAAAGTAAAACCAATACAGTGCCTATTAAAATTCATCTGCTACCTTGAATGTTTTCCTTTAAAGTTTTATTACTGTAAACACTGACCAGCATTAAAGTCTTCTGTCATGTGAAAGTGAATATGAATGAACAAAAAGGTTCAGATGAGACTAAAAAAACCTTTAGCTGTGGCAGACTCTTTACATCGATTAAGTATTGATTTAACTCTGTATGGTATTTTGTATCTCATGCTATTCAATGTCTTTTTCACAGATTTAAAGTGTTTATATTTATTCATGGTGTAAGTTCTTTTTTTAAGTGTTTGTACTAAAGTTAAACCCATTGACTACACAAGTAATCTCTAATCCATATGTGTTACCATTAGCTGCATGATGAATCATTTAATATAGGGAATTCATTTTTAAAAATGTGTCATTTTAGATTTTATATGAAATGTTTTAGCTCTCTTTTTTTCTTAATCTGTAGCAAATGCCAAATAAAACCTAAGGGGATTAAATCCTATACATCTTTAGGGCTGTATAACGATTAATTACAACTAATCGTTTGCAAAATAAATGTTTTTGTTTATATCATATATGTGTATTATATATAAATACACACACATACATGTATAATTTTAAGAAAAATTTAGATATTTAAGTATTCATATTTATATATAATATAAATGATTATTTCTTAAATATGTATGTGTCTGTATTTATATATAAATAATTATTATACACAGTACACACACATATATAATGTTAACAAAAACTTGTATTCTGCCAACAATTAGTTGTGATACATCGTTATGAAATTAAACAGATGTGTAACTCCATACAATCTGTACTACTTAGGTTTTAAAGAAACATCTAAAGTAATAAATGATGCAAAAGCCTCTAAGCACCACCTCCGTCATGAAATGAGATAATATAAACTGAGTGCTCTCGGCACGTATTATAGGTTAATGAAAAACCTCATGCACACAGCACTTTGGTTCCAGAAAATACCCG
Source organism: Misgurnus anguillicaudatus (assembly GCF_027580225.2). Taxonomy (NCBI): domain Eukaryota; kingdom Metazoa; phylum Chordata; class Actinopteri; order Cypriniformes; family Cobitidae; genus Misgurnus; species Misgurnus anguillicaudatus. Next base: position 37,476,242 of record NC_073354.2, on the reverse strand, counting down.
GAAAATTTTCAGAGAGGCTTCTGTGTGAACACAAACATGACCCATACATGTTCTGGGATCGCTCCCAGAAAAAGAGGAACTAGTAACATTGCCGTAAAAGACCCGGAAAGCCCTCGATGTGAATGAGATGCAGAAACAATGCCGTAAGGGCCGTGCCGTAGTGAGGACGCGCATGTTCATAACAAAGTTAGCTCTTTAAAACGTGCAGATTAACATTCACGAGGAGAAATGTCTGCGAACTGGAATGAAGCAGAGATCAGGGAGTTCATCAAAATCAACACTGAAGCTGAGATCATTCAGCAGCATAAAAGAATAGAGCACATCACGCGCTCCTTTATAGTCTCATCATAAACAAAAATGCACGCGAGTGGTTTCTGATGAGAGAAATAACAGATAATAACAAACTTCAGACGCTGTGGAGAAAAAAACTACCAAGTGCAGGACTCTAAATGCATCACGTGTCTTTCTGGAGTTTTTACGGTATCTGTGTGAACGCCCTACAGATTCCAGCCAATCATCAGCAGTGTGAATGATCCAAAAATCAAACAATCCCGGATGTATTTTCCGTAATGTCTGTGTGAAAAGAACTAAATACTTTTACTTAAATTCCACTTAATCCCGCCTTCAGGCCATTCAGAAATACTGGTTTGTTGGCATAATCAAGAGTCTGATTAAAAAAAGCTCATTTACAAGAAAACATGTCAGATGCACTTAAAGGGTTTATCATCTGAGCTCTTCATATGAAGGCTGTAGATGATTTTAATAACAGATCTTGTTTATATTGTTAGGGTGTGGCGGGAGGCCAGAGATCGGATCGTGGGATTCCCAGGAAGATTTCATGCCTGGGATCTAAACCATCAGTCGTGGCTCTATAACTCCAACTACTCGTGCGAGCTCTCCATGGTCCTGACGGGCGCCGCCTTCTTTCATAAGGTAAAACATCATGTTTACTATTTCATCAAACACAGCACTTTTTAAAGAAATTTATTTTTTTATAGATAATCCCTGCATACAATGTATTTAGTTTAATTTGGCATAGAATTGTTGTTATTTTCATACTTTTCTGTTGGCTAGTCTTTTCATCTTTGAACATTTAAACTATCCATCCATGTTAGATTTTTAAGATGAACTATTATTTAAGATCTTCTTGATGAACATTACGACTATGACCGTGTCAGTTATTTAATTAAAATGCATTATGTTTCTGTTTCTACAGTATTATGCGTACCTCTATTCATACGTCATGCCTCAGGCTATTCGTGACATGGTGGATGAGTACATCAACTGTGAAGACATCGCCATGAACTTCCTCGTATCTCATATTACACGCAAACCACCCATCAAGGTCAGAATGGACAGACGTGTCTTTACACCAGATTCATTCATTCATGATATCATTTATTCTGCAGTGATAAATGTTCATTGTTTTTTATTGCTGGGTAGCTCTGCCCGGTCGCTGTGAAGTAAGATGTGATCCTGAGAAGAAACCAATTCTAAAGCTAACATACACACTTATCATAATCCTGCAATCTGATTGGTTAATAAAAGATGTTGATCCAGGACCAACAATGGTATTGATTCAGGATCACATCTTACTTGGTAAATCACATTCACCAGCTTGGTCCACAGTGAAGTCTCAAAATTCATCTGAATGTGATATCTTTTGAAACATCAATGTTTCGTAGCGTTGTTTTATGTAACGCTTCAAAGAGAAAATGTTTTTTTGTTACAGTGCCTGTAGTGCATAGTTGATTGATTTCTGTAAAATAGCTGTCAGTGTGATAAATTCTAGATGAATTTTGTCAGGTTCATAATTCACATGAAATTAAAAAACAAGACATGTTGCAAAAAGAGAAATATTTGCAACAAAATACTGTAATATGTTTAAAAAACTAGACGCCTGTCATGAGCGTTGCCATTAAAGCTGGCATGCCATTAAAAAAAAACATTCTGGTAAAACGATGATGATGGTGGTATGAAATTACTGTAAGTGTGTTAAAGTGTTCAAATCAGACAGATTAAAATAGAAAATTAAACAACACAGTTGTCTCTGTCATCTTTACATGAAGGAATTGGTTTAAAGGAGCAGTTAACTGAAAATTTAGTTTTATTTCACTCATGTTGTTCTTTACAGAGAGAAAATCAGTCAAAGCAAATGATGGTATTTAAATAACCGTATCCTTAATCTCTTTGTTGTTGTTTTTTTAGGTGACATCACGTTGGACCTTCCGGTGTCCCGGCTGTCCGCAGGCTCTGTCGCACGACGATTCTCACTTTCACGAGCGTCACAAGTGTATCAACTTCTTTGTGAAAGTCTACGGATACATGCCGCTCTTATATACTCAGTTCAGAGTGGACTCGGTGCTCTTCAAGACGCGACTGCCCCACGACAAGACAAAGTGTTTTAAATTCATATAGCACAGGACGAAACAAGCACAGAACTCCAGACGCGTCTCTCTGGGAATGTGAAGGGAAAAGCAGCTCTTTTGTGTAAATATTGGAGGATTTTATTTTGAATTCGTCTTCCCTGAAGCAAAGAGGGAAGAAATCTAGGAAAAGAAACGTCAGACGTTAACATTCACTCGTGTGTGTGTGTGTGTGTGTGATTCATCAGCAACCACTACAGGATTTATTTGCACCGGTCGACGTCTACAACAACCACGTCAAATAAACATTTCAATCATGTTACGCTGACAGAACAAACACTGACTCTTTCTGATGATGACATATCTGAGAAGTATGGTGACATATGAACGTTACTTTAAAGGATTCATGGAAACGCACTGATGCTTTTTTACTCCTGTATGTGTGTGTATGTTGTGTAGATGTATGTGTGTGTGTGTGTGTGTGTGTGTGTGTGTGTGTGTGTGTGTGTGTGTGTGTGTGTGTGTGTGTGTGTGTGTGTGTGTGTGTGTGTTGCTGATCATCACTAAACCCCAGTGAAGTCATTGTTGATGGTCAGTATGAATAGCACAAGACTACATGAGTTCATTATTGTGAACGGCAGGATTTATACAGATAGGAATAGCACCAGATCAAACTGTTGAATGTTTTCATCTCCATCACAATCATATGAGGAAATCTTCTGTATGTCAATAGGAACCAGTCATAATGTATTGTGCAGGATAATGTCTGTCTGTAATGACTGACAAATAAATGCCAGGATCATATTTCACCCTGAAATCCAACAAAACACAAAATAGGATTTCTTAAAGTAAATTAAATCAACATGAAGTTTTGTGTTGTTGCATTGTGATATTATTTTCATTATTATTTTGCAAATCTTATTCTGGTTGCTTTTGAATGCATTTTACTTTATTAAAATCAACATTAATTTTAAATACACTTGCATCTGTGCTTCACATGATCATTTATTTCTGAATTACTTCAAGGAAACTTCAGTTTGTCATGAAAATAATGTCAACATGAAAACATTGAGTTTCTTTAAGTAGTATATAAATGACTTGTGTTGATTTTGGGGTGAAATATGACAGAGACGTGGTCCTGAAGTTTTTACACTGCAAACATTCAAAGTTGGATCAACTTAAAAAATCATTTCAATTGGAAATAACTAAAATATTTAAACATTTTCAACTTACATTTTTCACTTAAAGTGAGAACATTTAGGTTGAAAAAAGGTTCATTTTTTAAGTTGATCAAACTTTGCCTTTATTTCAGTGTATGTGAGATGTTGATTTTAGATGAAAGCACAGTTTTGGGAATGATTCAGGAGGTTAGTTTATCTCCTCTAAACGGTACACATCTCTTTTCTGCTCCTGATTTTTACCTCCGAGTTATTAAAAACTGAAATGTCTGTGCTGACTCTTCCCATTGGTTAATTCATGATGGTTGTTCTGACAGGTACGGAGAAAAATGACTACACAATTGTACACAGTTTTTTCTTTTTCTTTTTTTTTTGAACACTAAAATGAGACTCGGTTCTGCTCAGTGATGAAAGATTGCTTTTATGTTACCAGCCCATTGTTTTGTAATGTATGTATAAATCTTTTTAACTGTCTGAATCAAGGATTTGATGTTTTTTTATTTGTTGCATTGCATAAACACAAAGTCAGCATTATAACATTATAAGTGACATTACCTTTAAAGCACAGCTGTCAGCTTTTAATCTGGCAAACATCTCAATCCATCCAGCATCAGCATCTATATGAACCAGTTAAAAAAATAAAACCATCACTTTATTGTAAATGAAACATTTAGTTATTCAATTTATCATGGTTTTTATGATGATAGTTTGTTAAATGTTGTGGGTTTTTGTTTGGGAAGTACAAAACCAGCCTGGCCCATATTCAGGAGCATCAATTGTTAATTGTTCATCAAATAATCTTTTCATGCATTTGTACATAAATTGTCCTTGGGAGGATTTGTACTTGTGTTTCATGAATCTCTCCTGTAGTGAAGTGATTTACTTTGCAAATTGATTGAAAGGAACAGATTGAGAAGAAGTGTAAAGCTGTCTATACAGCAGTGGTGTAAGTAATTGACTGACCATCACACACATAAGCAGAGACTATACCGTAACACTACAGCTGTTTTCATTTGCCCCGGGCTCAGGTGGGGTCTTAACTTCAGTCTCTGTGTTTCCAGTAGGTGTCAAACATCCCAGAAAGGCCTGCAGTCTGTAATCAAACCCCAGACACAGATCTCTCTCTTTCTCTCTCTCTCTCTATAATACTGCATGATGAAAGGGTTAAAAACAGCAATAAACCAACCCAACATCAAATTAAAGCATCACTCTAAGGCCCAATTTCACAGACAAGGCTTAGCTAAAACCAGGACTAGACCTTAGTTAAATTAAGATATTTAAGCATCTCTTGTAAACATGCCTTCATAAAGGACATCACTGGTGTGTATTGAGACAAATCAATGGCTCTGGCTTATTTTAAAGGAGACATATGATAAAAATCCAACTTTGTCCATGTTTTGGTGCTATAATTGGGTCCCCAGTTCTTCTATCAACCTAGAAAATGTGAAAGTAACTTAGTTTTGGTAAACCATTCTCTGCAAGCATGTGAAAAAATAGCTAATTGAAATTTGGCTCTCCTTGTCAGAAGGGGATCTTATTATAATAATACCACCTTTAATCTGCACTATCCAACCACACCACTGCCATTTAGTGCAGAGATCAGCTCATTTGCATTTAAAGGGACAAACAAACAAAAAAACCACGTTTTTGTTTACACCTACAGTGTAAGAGTCAATTTGAAAACTTCACATATATACTCTGGGGACACCAAAGATTTATTTGACATCTTAAAAAAAGTCAACTTAAATGTCCCCTTTAAAATCTGTCAGTGCAAGTTATTTTCAGTGGAGACAACTCATGTGTTTTAACCTAAGACTAGCATTTTGAAACCACGGGTAAATGATACTCAGTGCTTATTTATTTAATGTCAACTAGTTAAACCAATACATTTCTAGTTTAGGTTTACTACAAATCAACTTGAATTCAAAATTAGTTTGTATGAAACCTTATTTTTACAAGCCTTTACTGATGGACTGCAAACATGCAACCTTTGGGTTAATGTTAATCAAAACACAAACAGGTGTCATCTTCTCAAGTAGTTTTATATGTCTGTCAGCATTCATGTAATGAAGGATTTGATGTTAAAGGGCACAAATTATGCCAATTTTTACAAGATGTAAGTCTCAGGTGTGCCTAAAATGTCTCGGTGAAGTTTAAGCTCAAAATACCCCACATATCATTTATTATAGCATGACCAACATTTTTTGGTGGGAGCAAAAAAAGTGCTGTTTTCCAACAGACAGAGAGCGCTTTCGCTTAAAAATAGGTCTGATTTCTGTGAATACAGTCTGAGAGAATAGTATCTTTAGCAGCAAACACATTTAGAAAAGCTTTTCTGTAATATTAACCAGTCAGTCAGTGACCATGGGTGGGGTTTTATCAGTGTGACATCACATTAACAAGAAAATCAAATCAGCATGTCTAAAAAGACTGCTTTGGTTTAATGGGAATTTTAAACAAAAAAGGAAGGATGGATTTTTTTATTGTATGGTTGTGTTCACACACTTCCAACACACATTATGTTCAAACACCTAGAAAAAGTAGATTTTGCATAATAGGCGCCCATTAATATGAGGATTGATTTAAAGAGTTAACATTGGTGTGTTTCAGGAAGAAAAGAAATCCCCCACAATCCTTTGTAATCTCACATGTATTTCTGAATCTATGACACGCCCACTTTTCACCAGCCAATCAAATCTAGACAGATACAATAAAGTTGTGCCTTTGATCTTGTCATTGTTAAACAAAGAAAACTGCACAAAAAGTTGACTAACAATTTCATTTTTTTTCAATACTCTCAATAGCATAACACAACTGAATGTAGAAATAGGTGAATGAGTTTATAGCCCTCTAGAGACACAAAATCATGAGCTCACTTCGAGCAAAACCTACGCCCCTGAAAAGAGAGAGAGAGTCACATTACAGAACAGAATAGCACCTCCTCCTGTCTTTAAACCGCCACAAAACAGCCATGAGCAGATTAAGAAAAAAAAAACATTTTATTTTAAAAGTTATTTCACAATGATATACAACAGCAAAGTAAAAGTCACAATGCAAAGATGAGTGGCATAGTTGGGAATGAGTTCATCCAGTTGCTGATCTTTCGATCAGTCATGTGCAGAGGTCAGAGGTCAAAGTTTGTGTAGGAATCGCAGCACCAGATCTCTGAGTGCGGTCCGCAGCGACTCGTTGTGATCACAGATGATGTGCGTGCCCTCCTCCTCTAACTGAATGAGAACATCTTCAGCCTGCAGGTGGAGAATGTGACCGCCCGCCGTCTCCTCCACCTTCACCTCTGTGATGTCGTTCTACAAGCAGAGACAAACATGAGACTCCATCAGCCGGTAACATTATCACCGAGTGCAGATCTTAATCTATACAAACCAAAACAAACATTACGCAATAACACAATCACACAGACAACCAGCAGAGGTTATGTGATAGCGTTCGTACCACAGCATAGACGACGTATCAGATGTTTATAGCTTTACTCTAGTACAAACTGATTGAAGGAAAGCTGTTTATTTGATACTTTAACAAGACTCAGACTCAAGTACGGAGAGATGTGGGAGACTTTAGTGATGTCTGATAACATCACGGTCAAACCAGCAGCGGTGTGGTTACTGCTGATTTCTGCTTTGCTAAATGAGATACTGCAGAAACACACTCTCTCTCATATGCTGTTACCATGGCAACCACAAAATTACTATATTTACCAGGGTTATTCTGACTATTGTAACAGCATCTGAAACTAAACTGAGTGATGCTCGAGGTCTTCTGGTGGTTGCCACGGTGATCTGAATGGGTTTAGCGTGATGCTATGTTGGGTTTTGTTGGGTTCATATGAGTTCATTGTGATTGAATGAGACATTTACAAAAATAATGTTTCTTGATAAAAAGCCAACAGGACTTAACCTGCTTGTTCAGCACTAAAGCACTTTCCAGTAATGAAGAAACTTCATAAGGAAACACAAAGTCACAGTAGCTGGGTCTCCATCATGCTAATTTGATGCGCATTTTAAAGCAACACTATGTATTTTCCTTGTAAGATTGACTTACGGCTCCCCCAAGTGGTTGAAAAGCGCAACAGTGCCTGGTATCAGACACTCTTCTGTAGGCAGGGGGAGGGGTGGGGCTGTGTGCTCTACCCGCCAATGCAACTTTCACAGTGTGCATGTAGTAGCTAGGAGGCTGCTCAGGTTGCAGCAGCAGTAGAATTTGTCCAGTTAAGAGTTTTTTTATCAGTGAAATAATTTTAGAGACATTATTTAAAGGTCGAAAAACTACATAGTGTTGCTGTAAAGTAGTGCATAAGAAAACGAGTGATGAGCTGCATTTTCATTACAGATTTTCGCAAAACTTTAGCATTATTTTCTAAATGTCGACAAAAGACTCTTGTGAAATGACGACATTAACCGATGATATGCAACTGAAATACAGTTTTTTTTTCTATTTTAAGCAATTCTACATCATCTATCACCCCCCTTTTCTGTGGAGCCCCTCAAGGCTCAGTTCTTGGACCACTACTGTTCTCCTTGTACCTTCTCCCGCTTGGTAATATTTGTAAAGAAACATGGCATTTCCTACCATTTTTATGCAGATGACTCACAAATCTATTTACCATTGAAAAAATGTGTAAATGGTTCCTTGACTCCTTTGATTGTCTCAAGGATATTAAGACCTGGATTTCTTTTAATTGTTTTAATTTAAACAAAGAAAAAACTGAGATCATTGTGTTTGAACCCAGCCGGGTGTGTGACTCCACTCCTGTACACCTTGGTTCCCTGCAGCAATATGTAAAGCCAGTAGTTACAAATCTAGGTATTAAAATTGATAGTGATTTTAAGCTTGACAAGCAGATAAATATGGTGGTTAAATCTAGTTTTGAACAAGTGATTCATGCTTTTATTTCGACTCGTTTGGACTACTGTAATGCACTTTACATTGGAGTGAATCAAACTTCTCTTTCACGCCTACAGTTAGTCCAAAATGCAGCTGTTGGGATGAGGAATGAGCTACCATCGCACATTAAAAGCTGCCCCTACCTCCCACCATATTTCTATTCCCTGGCATTCCCTGCACTATGAAAGCTATTGTGGTCTTCGTTGTCGCTGTGATTGTTGGTGTTATTTTATTTATTTGGTGGTTCTGTTTTTATTCTTATTTTATTATGAATAAATTTGATGTAGCAAACATTAAACCCACGTGACTGATCGTCCAGCTGTCATTGTCTTTATCATTTATGGAGCTCGAGATCGTCTTCAATGCCCTTGCTATTAGTGCCTGCATCAAAAACTCTGCATTCCTTCTTCTGTGCACAACATTCAGTTTGGCGATTAAAGCTGCACTGCTAGTTAATTTATAACTAAATGCAGTCTTGTCTCAATTTTCTAAATATGCCTTTGTTTTTGTTTTATTTTGAAAAGATTTGCTTCACGTTTTGATGTAAACCCAGCTATTGAGAGCAGGATCACCTTCCTCAGGAATCATTCAAGAAATTCATTCCTGATTATTTACTGACATCTGCAGAATCGCTGCCAGAGTTTTCAGTTTGAGATCAAAGCTGAAGTTTCTCTGGAGTGTTCATGTTTTCACATTAACATCACTTCCAACTTTACTTTTATTCATGCAGTTTTTTATTGCTACTACCGTGAGACATAACTTCGTGGCTAACTCCTGTAAATGTCTTTAGTAATGTTGGAGAGGACGGAGATCTTTCTGTAAGGTCTTTATCAGGTGTGCACCGCCTCAGGACATCAGAGAGACCTTAAACCGGACTACAGACATACTTTGACTCGTCACGTTTATCAAACTCTTGTCCTGACTCGACTTAAAGCTTCAGGCAGTCTGAACTCTCTCTTCACCTCATTTTACATGACTGTATACGTTGAGCAGATGTGAAATATGCTTTACTCAAACAAACACTTCTAGCTACGCAAGCTCAATTTTACGCACTGCTGTCTTCCTAAGTGTGTGAGAACAGAAATCATTGAGTCATTGCACAACGCATGCATGTGTTGCTTTCTCAGGATTGCCACAGTTGGTGCTACAGCGAGCATTCCCAGCAAGCCATCGCTGTCGTTTCACTGTCTAGGCTAACTATATATCTGATATCGCCCGGCTATGAGTGACCCACTTCTATTTGCTGAAATAACTTGTGGGATGTCTGATATTTCATCATGTAAGCAAACTCAACAGTTATTACAAGCTGTTTGCTTTCATTTATTGCACATACTTTTATGATGTTTTAAATGAAAAGCAAATAATTTAAAAATAAGTGAATAATTTCATAAGCTCATGTCTCCATCTAGTGCGTAAGAGGTGATGTAATAATATTTTCATAAAACAAAAACAATACTGAATAAATGTAGTAGTTTAATATGTTTATTATGGTTTGTTCAAACGTTGAAGACCCGAGCTACAACACAAAATGATTGAATATATCTTCATATGATGTATCAGGCCACTTCTTCATTTCATCCTCACACTGGGTCATACATGGCAAATATTTACCATAACTGTTTTAATCATGTTTTGTGCGTGCACCCACGACATTGTTTTCTACCGGCCGGCTATTGAAATGGAAGTCTCGCCCAAAAAGGGAAATACATCACATCACTTATATCTGCCTTCAAAAATAAGGTGTAAAAATGTCTCTTGTACCTTGTGCAGTAAAGCCAGGAAAGGTTCAAGGGGAATGGCTCCGGTCAGCAGAGGTTTAGGGTTCAAAACCTCAGGAGCTTCTTCTGTCACTCTCTTCCTCTTCTTACTGGGCGGCACCGGAGCGGGTTTGGGCACCGGCTACGACAAACAAACAAGAGCTCACCACAATATCATACACGAACAAAAGACTTTTATACAGTTTGAATACATATTTTTTAAGTATTTAAAAAGAGCATAAAGGTTTTATAAAACATTTTCTGTAAAACTAATTTTCAAGAAAAACATTTCTTAGTATTTTTGTCTTGCACTGCAAAAAATGATTTTCAAGAAAAAAAATCTTAGTATTTTTGTCTTGTTTTCAGTAAAAAAATCTAAAAATTCTTAAATTAAGATGCTTTTTCTTAATGAGCAAAACGACCCAAGGAAATAAGTCTAGTTTTTAGACCAAAAATATCAAATTTAAGTGATTTTGTGCATAAAACAAGCAGAAAAATCTGCCAATGGTGTAAGCAAAAAAATCTTAAACATTAAATTCAAGAAAAATTTGCTTACCCCATTGGCAGATTTTTTATTTTTTTTTTGCTTGTTTTATGCACAAAATCACTTCAATTTGATATTTTTGGTCTAAAAACTAGACTTATTTTCTTGGGTCGTTTTGCTCATTAAGAAAAAGCATCTTAATTTAAGAATTTTTCCGGTGTGTTTTCAGTAAAAATATCAAAAATTCTTAAATTAAGATGCTTTTTCTTAATGAGCAAAACGACCCAAGAAAATAAGTCTAGTTTTTAGACCAAAAATATCAAATTTAAGTTACTAAATTACTAAACTAAATTTTGTTCATAAAACAAGCAATACAATCTGCCAATGGGATAAGCACATTTTTCTTGAATTTTTCTTGAATTTAGTGTTTAAGAAAAATGTTTCAAGATTTTTATGCTTACCCCATTGGCAGATTGTTTTGCTTGTTTTATGCACAAAATAGATTAAATTTGATATTTAATAACTTATTGATAATATTTGATAACTTATTTTTAGATAATTTAAGAATTTTTAGATATATTTACTGAAAACAAGACAAAAATACTAAGAATTGTTTTTCTTGAAAATCATTTTTTGCAGTGTAATACTTTGTGGGCAGTACTGCCACATTATTTGATATGAAAAGTAGGGATGGGGCAATACATGGATATGGCGATGTATGGTTGTCTTCTCCGTGCGATATGAGAATCGATATGCTGGCATCAAATATCAATAAATAAATTAATAAAACCAGATTCTCCAAATAGATTTCCCAGCATCATTACTTCATGAATCTTTGGTGAGGCTTAACACATCAATGATGGGAATGAGGGAAACCTGAACAAATGTTAACTAGTCTGAAAGAGATTAGGATAGGATGGGGGATGGATGTAAAATAATAAATGCCTCAGGTATGTGTCCGAATGTAAATAATTGAATTTATTGATATAAGGTGTGCCCCTAAATTTTGCGCTTGCCCTCCTAAAATCAGGGGCTGGGTGATTCTCACGAAACCATTGAAACACCACGGCACTAATGATTTTGGCTTTAAAATGTGTAATATAGTAACATTAAAAAGCATCAGAATTAACACAATACTGTGTTCTACCTTGCACAATGTGTGTTTTTAACATAAGAATTTATAATTGTAAATTTTATCTCATTTTCTGCTGAAATTCTCATTACCGCAATGTGTCCGGCTGTGTTTGAACATGCGTTATGTTGTAATTTAATCAAATTAACACAAAAATATTAAGAAAAAAAATAAATGGATGTTTTGCTAGACTACTTTAGATGACAGAAAAAATATTTACTGAATATTCATGTATAATAATAATGAAGAAAAATTAGGAAAATGATGTGTCCATGCCTGATGTTCTCATACTCAGAAACACTTATTGAGAAAAGTTTAAGCACACATACAGAATTTTAATAAAGTTTGATTTTGAGTGACAAAGCACATGGACCATTTACTTCAAGATGGCTACCAGGTAAGATCATTTTTTACAGTTAATTTGAAATATTGTCTTGTCAGAATGCTTACACGACATTTTGATTATCATTACCGCAACAGATGCTTATTAAATGTTAATTTAATTAATAGAAGCATAATACTTTGATTTTAAATGCATGTGCAGAATCTCCAAATTATGTTCTTTCAGGTTTGTCATGTCATTTTGAAAATATGTCAGTGTTGATGTTTTCTGACTGTTGCGGTAATGAGATTTTTTAGGACTAATTTTTTTAATTATGTTACAAAAAGTGTTAAATGATAAGTAAAAGTTTTTAAATTAATGTTCCCATTTACTCCAGACTTTGTTTTTCATTGTCTGGTGGGAAAAAAGTAAATTTAAGCAATTTTTACATTTTCATGCTTGACATTTTTAAAACCAAGTTTTCGTGAGAATCACCCGGCTACAGTGCTCCTAGTAAAACAAAGTTAGTTTGAAGTCCTGTACCATACTAAAAAACTTTTTGTGGACTTGAATTAAGTTGCACATAACCTTTTCCTGGACATTTTGTTTTCATAGTTTGGCATATATTGTTATGCATTATAGTAGGATTGGCAAGCAATAATCACTGCATCGTGATACTATCGTTCATTTAAGGCATGTATCGTGTACCGAATCATATCGTGAGGTACCCTAATGAAAAGCCCTCTATTAATACTGTATGTAATCTCTGTGTTCATGATGGACAACTAAATTAAACTTTACAAGTCATGTAACTGGTTATAAAGTGTCCTGAAAACACATCACACACACAATGTCATGAGGTCTCACCTGCAGCACGTGTTTGTTATCTTTAGACTGCAGGACCGCTGACACTGTAGCTACAGAAACTCCAGGCTTCATCTCTGAGGGCACCAGGGATTTAGCCAACTACAATAAGAGAAAACCAATTATCACCTGATGAATCTGCAGATGTGTATATGATAATAGTGTATACTGGTGATGCATCTGACCTCAGGCAGCAGGTGAATACGCTCGTATCGCCGCCGGAAGGGAAGCCCCAGGACGGAGCAGCGGCGGTAGGCCATGGGCGGAGGCTGCAGCTCTAACATCAGGTCTGTGCGGTGAGGTTGAGCTGGAGGAGGTTGAGTGTAATGCTCAGGACAGACCACGTGAAGAGGCTGATGAAAAGTTATTAAAGAAAAAACTGATTACTGATTAGAAGAGAGTGAGATAGATTTTCCATGAAGATCAGGACGTACCTGGATGTCCTTGAGGAGTTTGGAGACCTGGTGGAAGTTCAGGCGCGTGTCAATGGGACAGTAAACACACTTCATGGCCAGCGGCTGGTACGGTGCCAGAGCATCCAGGTAAGAGAAATCCGGTTCTGTGTGGAGACGATGCATTATATCACATCATAGTCAAGAAGATTTGGACCTGCTTTCACAAACAGGAAATGTCCTACAAAAAAAACATCACTAGTGTGCATCTATAATGTCAGTGCAAGTTATTTTTAATAAAGACAGCTCAAACATGCATTTAGTCTGGGAATCCTGGCCTTGGTCTTTTTGGTAACCTGTCAAGATGACACGACATAAACTACACTCGCTTCAGGGCAAGAAAATCCCAAACTAAATTAGTTTCAAAAAAGCATTATTAATTATTACGCGCATGTAGAAAATTATTCATGAGAGGACAGATAATATAATTTGCATTTTGGGAAATGCTCTAGGATTATAAATGAAAGGCAGTCCATCATAAACACATTAATTATCATTTAAATAATAAAGCATTTTTATGTTCCAGTAATGAGAAAGAGATTTATTACATTGTGATGACATTTTTATGCTAATAAAACTGCCTTCATTTTCTTTATGCATAACACAATGTCTGGTAACACCGATGGGCAACCTTACGATCTCTCTGATGAAGCCAATACTGAAGTGACGTAAACTGCAATTCATCGACTGGCCACTAGAGGCTCTAAAAGGAAGTCAATCCCATAGACCCCCATGTTAAAATGCCCAACTTTACAGTAGAAAATAATGGGGCGGTTTCCCGGACAGGGATTAATTTAAACCAGGACTAGACCTGACTTTAATTGGGAAATATAACTATAGTTTAAACAAACATACCTTACTAAAAACATTACTTGTGTGCATTCTGAGGCAAAACAAAGAAAGGGCACTGATGTATTTTAAGTTGTTGTCAGTTTGGACAGCTCTTACATTTATTTTAGTCTAATCCCTGTCCGGGAAACCGCCCCAATATGTTTACAGCCTGGTACAAAAAGTGTTTTTGGTCTGTATAGCTAATTTTGTCCTTCATGACAACTGTGAGGGGGATGAATCTTTTTTGTAACTCATTAATTAAATTATATTAAGCTGCATAATTAAGGGTGTGGCCACTTGAGTGACGGGTGAACTGACACTGCTGTCACTAGAATCGAGCTAGGGGGTGTGGTTTCAGCACCCAGCCACCTCAACTACACCCATATCCCGCCTCTTTACCCATTTTCGGTTATCCGCGAGTGATGCGCAGTGACGCGCGACCAAGATGGCGACGACAGGCAACGCCTACTTTAAGCTTCAAATAAGCTCTTCACAAGTCACGGACACTACGTTCATAACTATGGGTTACACCTATGACCCAGCCTTGCCTTGCCAGTATATAAAATATGACAAGGAGAACATTATGTTACAAATATGTAACAATATTACAAATACACTATGCTATACGTTTTGTTAAATATTTTTTAACTCACCAGTAAAGATGATTGTATTCAAGCTGGATTTACCCCACAGCTCCATAAAGTGCACGACATCACCGAACCTCAACGACGGATGTCCGGTGAACACGACACACGGCTGGCGAAACTCGCTGCTGAAATCTCCGTGAATACTGGGATAATGTTTCAGTTTATTAGTCTGGATCAGCTGCAGGACAAACACACGCAGTGAATAACCAATGAAGCTGATGTGAGATTACGCTGTTTACATCCATCCGGCCTATAAAAATTGATTTGGTTTTACCTCGGCGTGAGGGAAGGGCGGCTCGGGCAGATAAACTTTAGACTGTTTGTTCTGACACAACCTTCATCAAAACAAAAAGATACTTGTTTTCAAATATACTATAACCGCAACATAACACTAGATCACAGTTGATTCATCTCCTATCGCACCATTCGGCAAAGATCTGTGAGAACTCCAGAGAGCTGTTGGCCACCGGGGAAATGAAGTAAAAGGGAGTGTTGCCCAGGTTGGCCGAGTCCATAAACTGATAGAGACACTCCAGCAGGTCATAAATAACACCCGAGGAATAACACGGGACCAACACGTTCCCTCCTGCACGGATCGTCATAGCTGACAGAGAAAGAGAGAGAAAATAGTGACTCTTTAGATCACTGATGTTTAAATATAAAAACACACTGATTCAGAAAACTCACACAGATTACTGCAGAATTCTCCCAGCATGCCGTCTGGGTTTGCGGTGGGGATTTGTGTCAGACCTGTCAGGATGAGAACATCACTGTTCTTCAATGAGCTCTGGTCCATGGGCTGCAAAACAAAACATTTTAAATAAAACAAATCTGTTTACAGGTCAGTGTAGAGTCAAAGAAATGCATAATTGTAAATGTCTATATCAGTGCATCCCTACTGTATTTATATAACAGGAACATCTGGTCATCAAATGGTCACTGACTGCAGTAATATTACCTGAGGGTGCGTGGTGAGCAGTGAAGACCCGGACACATACGACACTTTCTCATAATGCGATTGAATGATCCAGTTTGAGCTGCCCAGTGAATATCCCGAACTCAACGGAGAGACCTGAACCGCTCCGAATAACTCCTGAGAGACATTCAGACTCGTCATTAAATAACCCAAACCATCAGACACCATGAGGACGTTGGACAGAAGATCTCACCACTTTCTGTGAATATCCCACCAGCTGAACTTTACTGAGAGCAGAATTCACCTCCTGCATGTTGTAACATCTCTTCCAGCTCCACACTTCCACAGCGTCCTTCAGAGGTCCCGGGAGCAACCTGACGTCACACAAACAAACATCAGACCTTCAGTTGGTCTTCACAGATGATACATGACACGCCATCTCAAAGATAACACTGTATCATAATGAAGCAAACTGATATTTTCACTCTATTGTTTATCCTTAACTTTGGATAAATCTGTCTACTGTTCATCTGTTCATTCAGTTTAGTAAATCATTGCATTAGTACTTTCCTTTGACTTCATGCATAAGTATTTGTACCTTTGTATTTCTTTGTTTTTCCAGCAGGTGGCAGTCTGAGCTTTTGGGACTCTCTCCATGAACGTTACCAACTCCTCCATCAACAACCTAAACAAAAAAAAACACACTTAATTTATCAAAAGTCACGAATTCAATACAAAACAAAATGTTAAAAAATATGAAAGAAACCACAAACAATGTGTTTTGTTATTTAGTGTGAATTAAAGAAAACGTCAATAAAACTTTGCCTTTGTTGTGTCTGGATTGTATAAGTGCTGGCGTATATGAGATTTTTAAGAAAGCCCACCTGCCGATCTGTAGGGTGGGTTCTGTGGCGTACACGGTTCCTGTAAAACCCGTGTGTTCGGTTATATACGGCAGAGCCATCATGCAGTGATAGTTTGAAATCAAGATCACATCTATGGTGGACAGATCCAGCAGGTCTCTCTGAAAACAAACAATGATTTCATTAGTAAAACTTTCTTTAGGTTTGAATGCTGAGGTTTTCTAATGGCAATTCACACTGAATTTATTTACTTCAGGTAGACAAAATTCTGGTTGCGAGTCCACAAACACGCGGCCGGAGCATTCCTTCAACTCCTACAACACACACAAAATAACTTTCAATCAACAGTATTTTTAACATGGAAACTAAGATGATTAAGCTGTTAAACAAGCTCTCACTTTTTCTAGGTTTACTGCTCCATCCTTGGACACCCATCCTGGAAGTTTGGATAATCTTGGACTATAATTTAATAAAACAAAATAGCCAATCAAAGAATATAACACACAAACCATTCATTCAAAAGCACAACTTTAATACTTAAACACTTTAGATTTGACATCTGTCAGGTATTTGTTTGCTCATTACTTCAAGAACTTTAAAGGGGACATATCATAAAAATATTTTTCTATGTTTAAGTGGCATAATTGGGTCCCCAGTGCTACTATAAACCTAAAAAAGTGAAAAAGATCAAACCAGTAACTTAGTTTTGGTAAACCAATCTCTGCAAGCATGTGAAACATTGAAATTCTCATTGAAATTTGGCTCCCCTTGTGATTTCAAAAGGGGATCTTATCATAATAACACCGCCCCTTAATCTGCAACTATTTAACCACAACACTGACATTTATTTGCATTTTAAAGGACACATCAGAAAGCACCATGTTTTTGCTCACACCTACAAAGTGGCAATTTTAATTATTATTATTACAGGTTGCACAAAATATATTTGTACTTGTAAAAATGGCCACATCACACACTGTAAAAAGCCAAAATGTAATTAAAATAGTGAAAATATTTATCTCCTTATACGTTCACAATCACATATATATAACCTTAAATCCTGATGCTGGAAAGTAACATATTATTGCTATTTGTCAACCAACATGCATTATGGTAGATATTGCCATGCATTTCTAGAAACCAGGCAAAATAAATATACACCTTGGGCAATAACTTATGGTAAATAAAAATGTATGAATAAATGATTGGATGATCTGTATCGTTTAGACATCGATATGATGAAGTTTATACCTGTGAACCAGAGGCAGTGGCAGATAATACAGAGCTGCTGTGATGTCCAGTCCACAGTCCAGCATGATCGTAGTGGATTTAAACTTGAGCACATTACAGGGAAGTGTCGGATGACCCGACAAACAGTACTGAAACACATATACATCCTTATAAACACACATGTACTGTAGCTAACACAATATTACACTTTCATCAGAACATATAATGCAATTAACACAAAAATATAAAACAGAATATCTATTTACTAACAAAAGCGTACTAATGTACTCACTAGTTTCATGTCTGTTCCTTACAATCTGAACAAGTTATGTTGTTTTGTTTTTACGATCGTGCTACACGTTATGATGATAATGTTTTCATCTGCTGTTTGTGTGTGCGTGGTGATTGAGCGCGTGACTGACGCTCAGCGCCCTCTAGCGCCCGCCAACGACAAGCCTGTGTGTAAACAACATTTTATGAACAAAAGTGCATTTTCAGCTTATAATCGGCACTATCAAACAAAATAAATGATAAAACGTATTTATGCAGACATTTGTTTATTTATACATACTTTTATTTAGTTATTGTTTTAGCAGGGGTTTATACGCCATAATATGATAAGTCTATAATAACATAATAATAAAACAAAATATTAGCTGACAAGTCTATATTTTTATGTTAGATTTGGAGTCGTTTGCTAGTATTTGCATAGACTTGTAGGTTATTTGTTGCGTGTGAGTACCTGCTTTGCTCTCGCGATACTGTGATGTCATACGCCAAACGGTCTGCGCAGCACTCCGCAGACCAACACACCTGACTGCGCCTTAGGACATCGCTAAATCCTTAATAAGTGTCACACGACTACCCGTTTGGCCTTGTTTAGCAATTTTACATTACGTAACTGAGAAAGCAAGTTACTTTTATCGCTTAACCTACACAAATGTTAGTAATAAAAACAGCCCCGCCCACCTTAGTATCTCCTCAGTCCCCCGCGCTCGCGCATGTGCGCGTGATCCCGGCGACACCTGTTGAGCCCGCTCCAGAAGATCAGATGGATTTAACAGGTTAACATGGCGATCGATCAGGAAATAAAGCAGTTGGATATGTTGGTGTTTTATCGCTAATGAACGCCCGGGCTCGTGTTTATTGTGTAACTGGATGTGAAGTCTTGTTTTCTCGGCTCGTTTCATGAGTAATCTGTGCTGGAATGTTACACTCAACCCTGTAACGAGGAAATCACACACAGGTACAACAGATTTTACTTTATTGGCAATTTATATTGTGTCTGTGACTAGTGTATGTACTTTTATTTATTTCATAATGTGAAACATTGTAACAACAAATAATGACTGACACAATACGATACGACACTCACACTGTGTTTCATTTTGTGGCATTCAGAGGCACAAATAATGCAATAATAACACAAAAACACATATAAAGTTATACATAAATCTAAAGGTTTGTTTTATAAAGTATTGATATTACTCATTTTAAATAATAATATTATTCATAATTTGTGTTATTTGCAGAAGTTTATAATGGATGACAGGACTCAAAGTGATTCTAATGTGAAAGTGGCTGTTCGGGTTCGACCCATGAACCGGAGAGGTGAGTCTTAAAGCGTGTGTGTGTGTGTGTGTGTGTGTGTGTGTGTGTGTGTGTGTGTGTGTGTGTGTGTGTGTGTGTGTGTGTGTGTGTGTGTGTGTGTGTGTGATCATCATCTGTGGCCTTTATATTATTTATGAACCTTATAAAGAAGCAAATCTCACCCTTAACCTTTAACCTTTCATGTTTCATTCTTTAAAAAATGCATATCAGTTTTGTACCTCTGAAGCTTTTTTTGTTTTTGGCTGAAATTACTTCTTTGTGATTTTTATTTTTTTACCCCTCCAACATTGCATGTCATATAGAAATCACTTTTCACTATCCAGTTTAGGGCCATAAACACAATAGACATTGAGGGGGACATGTCCCTCCAGAA
The DNA here is from genome assembly GCF_027580225.2 of Misgurnus anguillicaudatus. Lineage (NCBI taxonomy): Eukaryota > Metazoa > Chordata > Actinopteri > Cypriniformes > Cobitidae > Misgurnus > Misgurnus anguillicaudatus. The sequence continues at coordinate 37,456,314 of NC_073354.2, read as the reverse complement.
ACTAATATAGTCAGACATTTTTTAATATGCATACTTGGTCTCATGATTGTTGTTGTATTTTTACAGAACGAGATTTAAAGACAAAATGTGTTGTGGACATGGAAGGAAACCAAACTGTGCTGCATCCGGCCAGTGGAAACCTGGGAAAGGGTGACAGCAGGTAAACAGGAGTGTATTATAATGACACACAACAAATGACACACAACAAATAGCAAGACTGTAAATATAACTTGAAGTTATAAGTGTGACATGTTCTAAAGGAAATGTGATTATTGCCTGTGCAGAACTCATTGCTCCGATGTGACTGTCAGGTGTTGTTGGTGTATTGCGCATTGCATTACGGTCGTCCAGGGTGTTTGAACTGATTGTGATGCTATGCGGTTAATAGTGTGACATTTTGGTCTATAGATGTGGCTCAGTTCCCTCAGTGTTCCCCCCTTTACAAAAATCATAAATCTGCTCAAATGATTTTAACACACTTCTGATCTGAGGTATTATTCGTGTTTAGAGTAGAATGAATGAGATCCATGCTGGAGTTTGTTATCAATAGTAATGGTGGTGATGCTACAAGGAAGCACTATGTCTCATGTGTTTTCTTCTTTCTCAACATTCCTTCTTTCCCGTGGCCTTCAGTATCTATGGAAACGTGTGAAGTTCAGTGGTGGGTCAAAAGTAGCTCTGGATACTCGGGATTAAAAGCACAAAGAAAATAAATCACTGAAGGCACTTAAAATCAAAGCGTTACTAATGTGTTTGGACTTTTTGTTGAGTTTCTTTCACCCAGTAACTTTGATATTAAACGAACTATAGGCATTTTAAAAGCTAGAAAACAAACTATGAAGATTAAATACATTTATGTAGTTTTTTAACAGAGTTGTAGTTTATAGGTGCTGTAGAATGTAAAACTGTATTTATGTAGGCATAGATGAATAATAAGAGTTCATGGTAATAACATATCATGAGCCTCAAACATGATTGTTTCCTCCTTCTTATGTAAACCTTGTGCATGCAAAAGACCGCTGGAAAATGTACCAATTTCAACATAACACCAACTGTGACGTTACAGTCGAGTCGAGATGTACACCTTAACATTAAATTAATTACAATGTTGTTACAATGCTACAAAGAAAGTTGTGACTGCTGAGTTAGCGCTATATGCTAGTTAATGCTAAATGCTAGTTAATGCTATAGATCGTTTCATTGGGCGCACGTGCAGTGACGCGATAAGCGCCGACGGTCCGAACTTTACTTCCGGTTTCTGTTTGTTTAATGGTCTGACTAGTTGCTGAAACTGAACCCTTAAACAAATACCTTGTCGAAAATAACAAATGTTTTGGGTTCCTATGTTATCGACGTGTTGTTTATTTTGCTTGTTATATAAATAAACAACTTTAAAAGGACTTTGTTGTTATTTATTCTTTGCAGAGTTTACCGGAAGTTACGTGATGACCACGAAAGACGCTTGTTTATGTTGTTACTGCTGAAAGCGTCTATATGCTAGTTAATGCTATATGCAAGTGTTTAGGCAGAAGTTCTATTATTGACGTTACAGTTACGTTTTGCAGGTCCATACTGAAAAAAACACCAACTTGCCATTTAGAAACGTCCATTAACAATCTCCAAACAATTGATTATTCCTCAAAATCTGATACAGACTCAAACATAAGATCTGTTTACACACACACAGAGCTACTGAAGGAGCTGCTCTAAAAAACAGCCAATCAGAGCAGAGATCAACATTATTATGCATGACCCTTTCCAATAAGGTAATTATAGACCATTTCAATATAAAGGACAAATCCTAGCGTTGTAAATGGACATGAAAAACTGACTCTGGATCATTTTTGCACTTAATAAAGCCATAAACCTTTTGGGGCGGTTTCCTGGACAGGGATTAGACTAGTCCTAGACTAAAACATTTTTAAGAGCTGTCCAAACTGAAAACAACTTGAACTTACATTTCTTAAAATACATCAGTGACCTTTGTTTTGCCTCAAAATGCGCACAAGTAATGTTTTTAGTAAGGCGTGTTTGTTAAAACTAGTTATATTTCCTAATTAAACTAAGGCCTAGTCCCCAAACTAATCCCTGTCCGGGAAACTGCCCCTTTTTTTTTTCAGAGAACAATTTAACATCAATGCATTCTTTGGCACCTTTAAATGTTATGGATGCCCTGTGTTCCTTAAGCGTTTCTGGATGTGTTGCCATAAAATTTTGTGTCATTTTTTTGTATTATTATTTCTCAGTATATTGTTTTGCTTATCGATTGTTTATTTCTGCTGTTGTTTTATGTGCTGATGTTGTAGTTTTTAGTGAGACAGAAATAAAGCTCTCTTTACTCTTTTAAATACACAGAGGTGTTTGTCAGTCAGCAGTTGTTCATATATCAGTCGTTGTGTTTAAACTCAATGTTTTGTTTTCCATCAGCACGCAACAAACTGTGAGTTAGATGTGTTGTTATATAAATAGAGTCTGGATGATCTGCAGCTTCAGTCTTCGTGCATTTCTCCTCTTAAATTCCTCCCGGTCTCTTTACAAAGGGTGTGACTGTGTGTTTCTCAAGGATCCGGCCCTCCTTCAGGTCACCTGCTTCTTCAGGAATCTTTCTGGATAAACCTCAGACAGAAATCCAGTTCAGCTCATATTTCACCCTAAATTAGAAAGAAGAGAAACATCACGAACAAAACAATGTGTCTAGGTTTTGTGGTGAAATATCAGCCAGACATTTCTTGCTTGTTTTGATCAGATTCACTCATTTGACTGTTTGGGAAAAACCTGATGGAAATGTTCAGCTCATGCTCCCAACGCCTAAACTCTCTGCTCAAACCTGCAACAGTTGTCATTGTTTGCCTTCTCTAAACAGGTTTTACAGGCTTATGCAAGAAAGTTTACCCAAATTCCATAATAATCCCTCCCGGCAAATAGTTGCTTTCACTATGAACCCAAGAAATGTGCAGACAAGTCACACTTTGCCGCATGCGGTTATAATGCCATCTCCAACCGTTTCTATTGTCTAATGAAGGACATTTAGAGATAAAGGAGACATTTCATTTGATTTGGTAATGAGACCATTGAGGTGTGTGAGTCGTTCCTTATATCACTCATGAGAAATCCTCTCACTCCTCCTGTCTGCACAAACAAGCTAAAGACCAGCAACTTAACTCATTCATCTTTATTTGCTTTGATTGCTTACAGGAACATTACAGCAGGATGTCTGGTATTAATATTTTACAAGCACACTTGAGTTATAAATTATGTTTGTACGATTAATCGCGATTAATCATTTTCAAAATAAAAGATTTTGTTTACATCTTATATTTGTGTGTACTGTGTATAAAAATTATAAAGTATATATATAAATACACACACATTCATGTATAATTTTAAGAAAAAAATATTTATATATCAAGTATTTATATTTATATGTAATATAAATGATATATAAATATAGAAATGTATATACACATGTAAATATTTATCATATATACATAATTATTATACACAGTACACACACATATATATGATGTAAACAATTTTTTTTATTCTGCAAACGATTAGTCGCGATTAATCGTTATGCAACCCCTAATACTCATGAGTTTTATGCTAAAACATGCAAAAAAAAACTGTCAGAAACCCCCAACAACTCACTTTTTCTTCAGAAAATGTTAAAGATGAGTTGATTCTCCTGTGACACTTATTTTTATATATTAATCTTTCTTTTCTCTTTTATTATTACAGGAACAAACCAAAGGTCAGTTCTCACATTAACATGAATACATTCATTTTGAGTACTTCATACTGGACATTACATTAAATAAAATGTTGAATACGTTTTGAGAAAATTGTTTAAGATGGTATCTGTGCACATGATTTTAATATTCACAATGTTTTCTTTCAGGTCTTTGCATATGATTATTGCTTCTGGTCTATAGATGAAACTGAAGCCACCAAGTTTGCAGGTATGTTTGCATTTATTACACTAAGGGTGGATTGCACCAAAAAGGATTAGTCTTAAATCTGGTTTATAACAAAGCTTATTTAATAATTCTGTTGCACCAAACTTTAAATCTTGTTTCAAAATGATCAGGGTTACATTTAAACCGTTATTTTGATCCAGGTTTTAATTTTACAGTACATCTAGATTATATTTAAATAATCCTGTTGCTCCGTTACTTTAAACTCTGTTTAAATCTAAACTTGTAACTGATGAGGTTAAAATAAAAAGAGATTATATTACCAATATATGTATGTAGTGATTTATGTTACAAAATTAAATTTCCTTTGCCTGCATAAACAATTTATTTCCCTTTTGAATGACAACATCACTATTGTTGCTGTTTAATAACACCGGCAAATTTATCATAGCGGACGAAATAAATCGCAGATGAAGGTTTCAAGTTAAAGTTTTAATCTTAGATTTGTTAATCTGTGTTTAAATTTGAGTGGTGCAACACAACTCAAAATAAAATATATAAGTGAGATCAACAAACCCTAGATTAGTTCTAAACTCTGATTAATTTATTCCTTGTTGGTGCAACCCACCCAAAAGCTTGTGTTTTTAATTCTGTTCATATTGCACGGATCATCCAGTATTATTTGATTAAATAAAGTGGTTTATGTGATAGGTCAGGATGTGGTGTTTCAGTGTCTTGGTGAGAGTCTTCTGGACAGCGCTTTCCAGGGATATAACGCCTGTATATTTGCGTACGGCCAAACAGGTACTATTAGATTTAGAGGAGTGCCATCTGTGCAAAATGCTTATTTTGTTTCTGTGATTTTGTTCGATTGGAAATGTAACAATGTAAAATGAAGGGCTGTTAAGAGATTAATTGCGATTAATCGCATACAAAATAAAAGTTTGTTTTTGCATAATATATGTGTGTACTAATTATTTTGTATATATAAATACACACACATGTATAGATTTAAGAAACATTTACGTGCTTATATGTGTATGTTAATATAATATTTATTTATTTGGATATATTTTACATTATATATAAATTAAAAAATATTTTTATTCAATTTATGTATACATAATAATTACACACAATAGACACACAAATATATTATGCAACCACAAACTTTTATTTTGTATGTGATAAATCTTTTGACAGCCCTAGTAAAATGTGTGTAGACTTTTTAAAAATATTGTATAAACTTTCTTTGTCAAAATTATTAAAATAAGTATTTGAAGAGTTTCGTTGAGATAACCACCGTTTTTTTTAATTGTTCAGAAATCTCGTTTTTTGGTTGTGCATTCCAATTAATTTCAATTCAACTCAGTGGCGGATGCAGAACGTGACATATGGGTGGGCATGGATTAAGTCCGGGTGGGCCTGAATCTATGGGTGTCACTTTTGAATAAGAAACTATAACAAGTCTATAAAATTCGTCAAAACTTCAGAACACTAATTTAAACAGCATACACACACACCCGAACTGCACGTCACATTTTTGACATTATTGATACTTTAAATTGTAATGCAACGTGACATTTATTAAGCCTTATTGGTAAAAAAAATATTGGGCTCTAATAGCCTAAAAAAAAGAACCTGCACACATGTGACAGGAAATATAAATGAACCCAAAAAACCTTATACTTTTTTAAATAACCTATTAAAGTGTTTAAATAAATACGGCTACTAAATGCTTAAAATGAAGCTTCTAACATCATATTCTCTTCATGCAAATCACTAAAAATATATTTTCGTTCTCACATATTTAAGTTAACTTACTAAATAAAGAAAGAAAAAGGGAATTGCTAGAATAATGTTAGACTCTGGGGTTAAACGAAATGACAAATAAATAAACATTTAATATACTTTTTGATGAGCACAAGAGCAAGCCTACTCGTGAAGAGCGGAGCCGAGGAGCGCGCATATCAGACGTGAACGAAAGGAATAATGGATTTAATGCTTTCACTTTATTTCCTGACAGTTTCACTTGTGAGGATAGTAATGGCTAACAAGATTACGCCGAATTACATACAACATAATTACCTAACTAAATCTGAGAGAATGCAAACACATTACAATATTTTTTCCTCCGCCCGACGGCCAAGGCGCATCATTTTTTTTAGCCCGACAGGAATTCGCCATAGCCGTAATGGACGTCGGGCAAGCGATTTTGCGAGGTTTGTTTTGTAGAAAGACTTTCTTTAAAGTGAATTTCGTTTTGTATAAATTGTATCTTAATATTAATCAATGTTTGATCAAACAATTGCCTCGATTTAATAAATAAGAAGCAAACCAAGAACGTCTGTGGTGTGGATTGAAGTGAACCCACTATATTTCCGCAGCCTACGTCTTTCTGCTTTAATGCATTTCTTAAATTAATGTCTCAATTACACAGTAGGCTTATAGGTTGTTATGATAGGCTATTTGTTGCTTAAAAGCAATAGGCTATATTGTATAAAGTGTAGCAATAAACGTGGCGTGACTTATAGTGCTGCTATATCGCTATATCAAACAACATCACTATGATCAGATGTTTTCTTTCTATTTTTTACCCAGCCCAGTCTCCTGAAAATGCGTATAAATAGCACGAAGTGTAAAACTCGTGCAATACATACGCCAAATTCACTTAAACGGGGCATCTTTTTTTGTCGTTTTATTTATTGGTTTCTCAATTTTTTTGCTATTTTTTTACCATTTTCGCTTGGGTTTAGGGTTAGAACAACTTTTTGTTATTTAAAAATGACATCCTAACCCAAACCCCAACTCTAACCCCAACTCCAAGCGACCATGGCTTAAATATGGACAAAAACATAGAGAAACCTGTATATTAAATAACCTTCTTAAGCAAATCTGAAATCGAAACCCTAAACCCAAGCGAAAATGGTTTAAAAAACAGAAAAAAATTGAGAAACCTATAAATAAAACGACAAAAAAAGATGCCCCGTTTAAGTGAATGGGAAGGACTTGCGTATCATATGCACGCCAAAGTGGAATTTGGCGTATGTATTGCACGAGTATTACACTTCGTGCTATTTATACGCAACCTCAGGAGACTGGGTAGCTTTTACCCCGCTGTCATATTTGTTGTGTGTTTATGTTATTGAGAGGAAAGCGCGCAGCACATATTTATAACGTGTTGTTATTCAAAATACGTTTTCTACTTGCTTGCACAAAAAAGTTCTCAAAGTGATCATGGCTGAAAGCTGCTTGGGAATATTTCATTATAACGCAACATTCAACTGCTTTAATAGTTTTTAAATAGTTATCAGGCTTACTTATAATTTTACTGTTTTTAACATAACATGCAACAGATAAATTACACCACATAAAGTAGTATACACGTCTAACTATACGGAGTAGTATTTTTTACATTTCTGATTGGGCGGGCCAGCTGTCAATCTGGGCGGGCCCAGGCCCACCCAGGCCCGCCCATAGCTCCGCGCCTGATTCAACTGCAGTTGGTTTGTTTTGATTTAAACCTTCATAACTTAAAAAATACAGCTAAGTAGCACCATAAAACTAAATAATAACATGATAACATAATAATAAACATGTTTTGTCAAAAATGTAAAAAAATGGATTTATCTCGTTTTGCAACGAAACTCTTCATATAAAGATATAGGAGCAGTTTCCCGGACAGGGATTAGACTAGTACTACACTAAAATAAATGTAAGAGCTGTCCAAACTGAAAACAACACTTAAAATACATCAGTGCCCTTTGTTTTGTTTCTGATTGGTGTTGTTCTTTGTGCTGATTGGCTGCAGGCTCAGGAAAGTCATACACGATGATGGGAACAGCGGATCAACCGGGTTTGATTCCACGTCTTTGTAGTTCTCTGTTTGAACGTACAATACAAGAGCAGCGGGAGGGCGAGAGCTTCACTGTCGAGGTCTCTTACATGGAGATTTATAATGAGAAAGTGCGAGACCTCCTAGATCCTAAAGGGTGAGTACAACTATCTTCTGGATTAAATTTCTATTGGATTGACATCAAAATGAAATTTAACCTGAAACTTTCCACGTTTTGTTATTTTCAGGAGTCGACAGGCTTTAAGGGTCCGGGAGCATAATGTCCTGGGTCCGTATGTGGACGGTCTGTCTCGTCTCGCTGTGACCAGCTTCAAGGTTCCTCATTATAACCTCCAACAGACTGCAAAAATTACTTTTTTACTTAGTATTTTTGTTTTGTTTTAAGTACAAATATCTACAAATTAACCAACAAATTTTAATAACCTAAGAAAATTAGTCTTGCATAAAACCAGCAAAAAAATCTGCCAATGGGGTAAGAAAAAAATATTTAACTTTTTTCTTAAACACTTGCTTGTTTTAAGCACAAATTCACTTAAATTTGATATTTTTTGACTAAAAACTAGATGTATTTTCTTATTACATTTTTTCATTAATTTTTTGATATTTAGTAAGAAAGAATTTTTTTCAGTGCATCTTATCTGTCCCACTTTGTGTTTAAAGTTCACTATAGGTTTGTAGAGTTTCTTGAAATGTTTTTGGATGGATTTTTTCAGGACATCGATTCGCTGATGTCGGAGGGGAATAAATCTCGCACTGTGGCGGCCACAAACATGAATGAGGAGAGCAGTCGCTCACACGCCGTCTTCAACATCGTTCTTACTCACACGCTCACAGACCTGCAGACCGGGGTGACGAGTGCATTTCAGTCTTTAAATGAGTTTTTATCTTTCTCTTATGATCGAGTGCATGCCGTCATTTAAAATGTTTGTTTCAGACGAGTGGTGAGAAGGTGAGTAAACTCAGTCTGGTGGATCTGGCTGGTAGCGAGAGAGCAGATAAAACCGCAGCGGCTGGAGAGAGACTCAAAGAAGGAAGCAACATTAACAGGTATAAAACGAGTAACTAAAAACCAGGTGCTGTCAAGTAGACCTGAACAACAGAGATTTTAGGTTTTACACGTCTGCTTGTGTGTGTTTGTAGATCTCTCACAACACTTGGGTTGGTGATCTCAGCGTTGGCAGAGCAGGGTGCTGGAAGAAACAAGAGTAAATTTGTTCCCTACAGAGATTCTGTGCTCACATGGCTACTGAAGGTGATCATAGACTTTATACCCTAAAAGAGTTGTTATTATAGATTATAGATTCTAGATCAGGGTTAATCAATTGGCGGCACGCGGGCCAAATGCGGCCCGCCAATCATGTTTATCCGGCCCGCCGGTCTTCTTTGTCTGCTTTAAAATCAGCGTGGTTACTTTAAAGCCGCCTTTCCATGTTCCAAATGACAACCAATGAACTTGAAGGAGAGTCACAAAGGGGTGCCAACCATCTGCAAGTGCGTAATTTTCGGATCTGATTTTGAGTTTTTGATGCATTATAAAAAATTAACTTGTGCGACTACCCCGCATCGACATGCCGGCCGGAAGTGATGTATTTCAGTGTGTTCCTATCAAAACACTGTGTGCCAGGTAATATGCATAGCTCTTTATTGTTTTATTCATTTGCGTTAATTTATTTATTCCACTATGGTGAATATTCGTACATTGACGGCTCTTGCACTGGAATCAGCTTCTCTCCAAATTTGGCACAAATTTACAATTAAACAGAAATTTTGTACGACTGCCACTAGGGGGCAAACCACGACAATCGTGTCCGAATGTCATGTCATAGTTGAACTATTAACATTTGGCTTTTGCGATGTTAAACTGCAATTGTTTGTAAAAATATTAATAAAGAAAATATGTGTTTTCAGTAATTAAAAGGAATACTGGTTACAAGATGTGTGCATCTTTTTATAGTTTTTTAAATATATGACCTATAACAAAAAATAACAAAAACAACATAAGTTAGCCTATAACATATAATAATAAGGGCTGTCAAAAGATTAATTGCAATAAATCATATACAAAATAGAAGTTTGTTTTTGCATAATATATGTGTGTGCACTATGTGTAATTATTTTATATATATAAATACACACACAAGCATTTATGTATTTAAAAAAAAAACGTTTATAAGTGTATATATATTTTTTTAGAATTTGTTATTATTTATAGATTAAAAAATATTTACATACATAAAATTTTTCTTGTATGTATACATGTATGTGTGTATTTATATATAGAAAATAATTACACACAGTGCACACACATATATTATACAAAAACAAACTTTTATTTTGTTTGTGATTAATCGCGATAATTTTTTGACAGCCCTAATTATAATATATATATATATAATTATAATATATATATAATATTAAACGTAAAAATACATAAGAGGTAAAAAAAGGGTTGAAGTTTGGCCTGGACTATATTAACATTTTTTAAAATCTGGCCTTCAAAGAAGAGGCATCGATTGGCACGTGATGTAATCTTGTCTCTTTATGAATGTTAGGACAGTTTAGGAGGAAACAGTCGTACAGCTATGATCGCCACAGTGAGCCCAGCAGCCGACAACTACGACGAGACGCTCTCGACGCTACGATACGCCGATCGAGCCAAAAGCATCGTCAATCACGCCGTGATCAACGAAGATCCGAACGCCAGGATCATCAGAGAGCTGAGAGAGGAGGTGGAGAAACTGCGCAGTCAGCTGACGGAGGCCGAGGTGCTGCGCAGACATCAGCTATCATCACGTGACCTTTGACTCGCGGCAGACGTTTAACTGTGTTTGTCTTTGTGTTTGTTCAGTCGATGAAAGCTCCTGAGCTTAAAGAGAGACTCGAGGAGTCGGAGAAGTTAATCCAGGAGATGACCGTGAGCTGGGAAGAGAAACTCAGGAAAACGGAGGAGATCGCACAGGTATCTATAAAGACATAGACCCGGAGTGATCTCGCTTGACACGCTGTGATGTTCGGAAATGTGTTTTGATTCTTTAGGAAAGACAAAAGCAATTGGAAAGTTTGGGAATTTCTCTGCAGTCGTCTGGGATCCGAGTCATAGATGATAGATGTTTCCTGGTCAATCTGAACGCTGACCCCGCTCTCAATGAACTGCTCGTGTACTATCTAAAGGTATCATAGAAATTATTCTTATCTTTATATCTTAACCATCTTATTATTAAGAAATTATCTTAATGAAGTTTTTCGGCAGTGATGTGCTATAATATAATAAACATTATTCAGGGTTCCCACGGGTCCTTGAAATCCTTGAAAGTTTGTGAATTGGGGGAAAAATTCAAGGCCCTAGGAAGTTTTTGAAAATATGCATACATAGATACAGGTTATTGAAAGTTCTTGAATTTATTTTATGCAAGAAGTTTTCTGGAAAAAAATCCATATTATTCCCTGTGTAGTGTAGGATAATATCATAAAAATTCTAGACTTTTTAAGCACACGTGCTAAACTGTTCACTTTAAATGCTTCTGTAACAGAAAGTTGATAACCAAAATGCTTTTTTGCATAGTTGTGTTTGACACATGAAAACGACTTGATTAAGTATGTAACTGTTGTTTCCTGAGAAGGGAACGAGACGCTGCGTCTCTCTTGTCATACTTCCTGCGTCCCTGTAACGCCGTCTTTGGCAATAACTCAGTTAGCGATATACTTCCTGACTCCCGCGTCACTTTTTCTTTGTCGTAAAGCTTCACCATTGGTTGAATTTGATATACACATTCAGACGCATTTACCCCTGGAGGCGTCCCCAAAGTGTCACCGCAGTGACGCAGCGCGAGTTCCCTCGAAAGGGAACTGTAACAATGTATCTTAAAAGGTAACACAATGTAACCTTGATCTCACTTGAAATGTTTCCCCAAATTTAGTCCTTGAATTTGAGGGTATTGGACATGGAAAGTCCTTTAAAAATTCCTTGAATTTGAAGTTAACTAAGGTGTGGGAACCCTGTATATGATATATTTGTTCTGTTTGTTGATGTGTTTGAACACAGGAGCACACGCGTGTGGGATCTGCAGACTCTCAGGACATTCAGTTGTGTGGTTTGGCCATTCAGCCTGAACATTGTGTGATAGACATGAAGTTAGAGACAGGAGTGACACTTACACCCATGAGAAACGCTCGGTAAGATCAGATTTAAACATCTGTGGTGAAGTGTTTAGTGTAAAATTAAGGCCTTTATAAGAGTTTGTGTTTTTCTGTCTGCAGTACGTGTGTAAACGGGGCTGTCGTCTCTTCTTCTGTTCAGTTATATCACGGTGATCGAATCCTCTGGGGTAACAACCACTTTTTCAGGTCTGTGAGAGACATCACGGCTTATGGTTTTCATTAGATTTTTAATCAGAGACATCGATTTGATGTTGACCAAGATGGATTTGTTTACTGAAACCTAAAAATGGATTTACAACACATGCTAAATTAAAATGTCAAAGATACATGAATTATTGTTTAATGTGGTCGCAGATTACTTTGTGATGAAGGTTTGAACATTTTTTGACATGATGGGCAGTAAGTAGCACACACATGAGTTATTTACAGTTATACCACGGGTTTGTTGAATGCGGTATTCTGATTGGCTGAGAAATGTTCCGTGGGTATGCGTTAATTTCTGATAACCGCACACCTCACTTGTCTTAAAAATAGGCATCAGAGCAATGTTTGTAGTAACCATGGTATAAGAGGAATAATTGACTCCGGTCTTTTGAATTATTTGAAAATATTTTCGTATAATTCAATGGCCCGTCGTCAATTATTCCTTACTTAATGTGTGCGTCTCGTCTCGTGTCTGTCAGGATGAGCATGTCTAGTATTTATCGTGGTGAGGAGTCCGGTGTGATGAAGACTCCTCTTAACCCTGAACCACTGGATGTAGATGTAGATCACAGCGAGGCCAGCTTCAGTTTTGAGTCTGCGCAGACGGAGGTCATGATGAAAGCTTTGGGAAACAATGGTGAGATAAACACAAATCAAGAGATACGGCCTATTGCCGTTGTTATGTGCTGACCTGTATCTGTCTCTCTCTCTCTCTCAGATCCTATGCAGTCATTACTTCACTCCCTGGAGCGCAGACATGAGGAAGAGAAGCGCTCGGCTCTTGAACGGCAGCGTCTGATGTACGAGCAGGAACTGCAGCAGCTGCGCAAACGTCTGTCGTCAGAGCTGCAGCCGCAGGGTTCTCATGCACAGCATCACGGCAGCAGTGAAATCAACATCAACTCATCTGCTTTCACACCGAGCCGAATTCAGCAGTGGAGTGAAGAGAGGTGAAGGACCAAACTGCGAACATACTGCAAACACAATGCAAACATTGCATTATTTATATTATTTTGGTAGCTGCGTTTCTATTACCCTTTAAATTGTGCAAACTGAAATTAAATCGAAAATGCGCTCATAGGAAAAAACGGCAGTTTCACGTTAAAGTCCACGATGTTTGAAAAACGCTTTGGAAAAGGATACGGGCCTACTACCAAAACACACTTATAGCCAATCAGCAGTAAGGGGCGTGTCTACTAACCGACATCCTTGCCGGGTTGCGTATGTGTGGGGCGGGTCTATCAACAGAAGGTCCAGATTCTATTGGTAGGGGCGTGTTTGTTTAGGTGATTTCAAATATCAACATTAGCTTTCAAACATCGTGGACTCCGCCTTTAACTCAACCATAAGTTTTTATGCTCTGGTGTGGTGAGTTTTCAGGCAATTTGAAAAAGAAATATATCATAAAACTGCATTTTTTTGCATTTACATGTCACCTGATATGCATAAAAGTCACATGATTATTCTTTTTATTAAGTATTGAATTATTAAGTATGCAGTATTAAATAGAAGCCTCTTATGAAATGGCAATAAAATTTCCACAAGGGGGCGTATTTGTTACTCAGACGTTGCAAAATAAATGTGACACCTGAATGTAGCCATATAAATCGTGAATGAAAAGTGAGAGTCGAACGAATGTCCGGAAGTGAACTAATTGTTTACAGTATATTGTAATTCGGTCAGAAACGTCAAGATTGTGAGGCAAACAAATAGTTTTGGATTAAAAGGCTTGGATATTCCATTTCCTTGGACTTTTGGGGATTTATGAACAATTTGTTTTGGACAATTTCACCAAAGCGGATAAAGGGAAGATTTTGTAAATAAGTAAATAACCTAAATCGGCGCCGCCCGGTTCAGGCAACTAACAACTAGATTACAGTTTTATGACTGCTATAAATCATCCTATGCTTTGTGTGTGCGCTTAATGGAATCCTGAGAGTCTAAGCTTTCAAACGATGTGCTGCATGACCGTATATTTTGAAGATTCAATGCTTCAAAGTTACAATGACGTTAATGCAGCCTTACATGCGAGGGAGGTGTGTGCTGTGTACGGCACAGTGATCTTTATCAGGTTAAATTATGAAAAAAGGAAAAAATTAAACCACATATAAATAGCAAATAAATAAAACAACATAAAATAAAAAATCACATAATACTCAAATTGTTTGAAAAGGGATGATAGAAGCCCTAGGCTTATAAAATCCTTTTCCCAATAATTACCTTTACAAAATGAAATTGAACACACCGGGCGGCCACCATGTTTTTTTTTAAATGACTAAGAAAACAAAACTAAAGTTTAGTCGCAGCATGACATCGGCTAAAGGAAACCGTGTCATATCGCAAAAGTTTTTTTTTTGACATGTAGAAGTTTTACACAAATCTTTAATGGAAACGCAGCATGTGTTCTTACACACACACACACACATTACGAGAATAGGAACAACCCTTTTAGATGGTGCACCAGGCGCACAAACATTTTTTTCATTCATTAAACTAGCAAAAGTGGATTTGGACACGCCTTAAGTGCACTTGCACCGTGTGCTTTAGACCATGTCCTTAGATAGTTAAAATAAGCCCCTACATGTTTTTTAGTTGTTAGTTAATGTATTAACAAGCAATGAATGTATGTGTTGAGTCATGAGTCGTGTTGTAGTTATTGATGACTCTTCACAAGTGTATGATTAGTACATGCCTTAACTCAACATTAGTTCATGTTTAATTAAGAATTAATTTAGGTATTAGTTCATTATGATTCATGGACCCTTATTATAAAGTGTAACCATTTTCACTTTTGGGTGAACTAACCCTTTAAAGTTGTTTTGAAATAAATCTGTAAAATAGATGTCATGTGAAGTGTTTTGCGTGTGGTCTCAGGGAGGCACTGATGAGCCGGACTCTTCGTAAGCTGCGAGATCAGATTGTGAGGGCAAATCTTCTGGTGCAGGAGGCCGGATTCATCGCTGAAGAGCTTAACAAGAAAACTGAATACAGAGTCACTTTACAGATACCTGCAGCCAACCTCAATGCCAATCGCAAGGTCAGCAAAATCTCTCTCTCTCTGTTTCTTCTCATAGTCTCGTATATCAGTTGTGTTCATGATGAATGTTCTCTGTTCTCCAGCGAGATGCGGTTCTGAGCGAGCCTGCGGTCGAGGTGAGGAGGAAAGGTAAAGGTAAACAGATCTGGGCCATGGAAAAGATGGAGAACCGACTGGTGGACATGAGAGAACTTTACCAAGAGTGGAAAGACTTTGATGAAGATGACCCCGTATGTCACGTTCACTGAGAAACAATCTTGTTTTATAAATGAAGTGAATTCATCTCATTGTCTTTCCTCAGGTCATGCGCTCTTATTTCAAGCGTGCAGATCCGTTCTTCGACGAGCAGGAAAACCACAGTCTCATCGGTGTTGCCAACGTCTTCCTCTCGTGCCTGCTGTACGACGTCAAGCTGAAGTATGCGGTACCCATCATCAACCAGAAGGGGGAGGTGTGTGCACACAAACACAGAGTCGTGGCAGTATTGTTGTCGCTGATCTGTACTGCAATGATCGATCTGTGTGTGTGTGCTTTAGGTCGCAGGTCGGCTTCATGTTGAGGTGGAGCGTGTGATTGGTGGGATGGATGAGCGTGAAATAGAGGGTGGAGACTTTGACAGGATGGCAGATGAGAGCAAACTTACCTGCATGGTCAGTCAGATACAACACAAATACATATGATAACTGCATGTTAGGGACTCCCAATATCTCCAAAGTGCTGTAGGTGCAGCAGTAAAGTTGTTTGTCTGATCTTGAATTGTATTTTCTGTGTCCAGATGAAGGTCGTACAGGCGACAGGGTTACCCCAGCATCTCTCAAACTTTGTCTTCTGTCAGTATCATTTCTGGGATCATCCTGAAGCAGTGTTTATAGCTCCAGAAGTGGATTTGTCTGCTGTCAGCAGTAAAGAGTCACAGAGTCTGGTGGTGTTCGATAACTCCAAGGTTCAATACTCACTGATAATTATAACAATATTAGTGTCCACACCAATAGACAATATTTTGAATTCACGCTAGAAGTCAGGACCGGTACATCCCACATTAAATCAACAGAGCTATTTTGGCAGGCAATAAGGAGAGCGCTAGAGCGGCTGTAGCAATGGTATCGATAGTGATTGAACAATAATTTAATATCAAACTGTTTAGATCTTACAAACCTTTCTATTTCAACATGGTGGACAGCTGCTTTAAGTGTTGTGTAAGAGTTTATATGTGTAATAGTAAATTTTTTTTTAAAAATAGTGAAATTTTTAAATGTGTAGCCTATAACTGGGTTGATAGGTTAAAGGTTATATGGGTGATTCTCACGAAAACTTGGTTTTAAAAATGTCAAGCATGAAAATATAAAAATTGCTTAAATTTACTTTTTTCCCACCAGACATTGAAAAACAAAGTCTGGAGTAAATGGGAACATTAATTTAAAAACTTTTACTTATCATTTAACACTTTTTGTAACATAATTAAAAAAATTAGTCCTAAAAAAATCTCATTACCGCAACAGTCAGAAAACATCAACACTGACATATTTTCAAAATGACATGACAAACCTGAAAGAACATAATTTGGAGATTCTGCACATTCATTTAAAATCAAAGTATTATGCTTCTATTAATTAAATTAACATTTAATAAGCATCTGTTGCGGTAATGAGAATTAAAATGTCGTGTAAGCATTCTGACAAGACAATATTTCAAATTAACTGTAAAAAAATGATCTTACCTGGTAGCCATCTTGAAGTAACTGGTCCATGTGCTTGATCACTCAAAATCAAACTTTTATTAAAATTCTGTATGTGTGCTTAAACTGTTCTCAAAAAGTGTTGCGGAGGATGAGAACATCAGGCATGGACACATCATTTTCCTAATTTTTCTTCATTATTATTATACATGAATATTCAGTAAATATTTTTTCTGTCATCTAAAGTAGTCTAGCAAAACATCCATTTATTTTTTTTCTTAATATTTTTGTGTTAATTTGATTAAATTACAACATAACACATGTTCAAACACAGCCGGACACATTGCGGTAATGAGAATTTCAGCAGAAAATGAGATAAAATTTACAATTATAAATTCTTATGTTGAAATCACACATTGTGCAAGGTAGAACACAGTATTGTGTTAATTCTGATGCTTTTTAATGTTACTATATTACACATTTTAAAGCTAAAATCATTAGTACCGTGGTGTTTCAATGGTTTCGTGAGAATCACCCTTATAATAATTTTCAGTATATCCCACCGATTATAAAACTCAATTTTTTACACACGTTTTCATAAAAATTAAAAAACAAAACAATATTGATTTTTGCAAGGGCTGATCATTTTGATATTTTTTTGTCGCGGTACATTTGGTATTAAATGGGTTAAGATTTCATGGCGTTTATCATGTCTACTGTACTCACACAGTGTAATAACGTTCGCTATGCTGGCTACCTACAAACAAGGACAGCTAGGGTCGATGATGAGCTAACAACACAGCTGACTTACGCTTTCAAGGACAACAAAGCAAGGTTTTATCCAAAGCTGAATATTCATCGCAAAAATAGATTGCGTCCATTTGTACCTCTTCAGGCTTTGTATGCTTTTAAAGAGTATCTGGAGTAGGACGAGAGAAAGTTGATGAAGTGGTTGTAGATATTAGGATACTGCAGGTAAGAAAAGCTATCTGTTCCTTCATCGATACACGTTAAAAGCACCCCGGGGGCATTGTAATGATCCTTTATGTTTAATCTAAACGTTTTGCTATGTACATGTCTATGTCTTATGAATTGAATTGGACATTGAACTCTGTTGCCTTGAAACGTATGCTGGCGCTATTCATTTCGCATTCGCTCCCGGCTGTCCCTGCCTGCCAAAATGGCAATGTAATCCGAATGGGTCACGTGACATCAGGACCTCTATAGGTGGAGAGTAGGTGGCCTATCCGGTTGAATACGTTTTCGACAACCTCTTAATGTGGTCGGAAGTGGACGAGCTCAAAACAGTTTAGATGCCCGATCTTTAGTGTAGTCCACTCGTGATCTGATTGAGCACATCTTAATACCAGGTGTAAACAGGGCACTAATAAAAGTTTTACTTGCACTAAAAGTTACTTTGTATAAAAGCATTCAACAAATGTGTAAATGTAAACTTCGCTGTACAGTTATTGTTATAGTTGTGCGCGCACTGCTATTCTCTCAAATTGAGAAAGATTTTAAAATCTTTGTAATGTTATTATTGTCATCCTCAGTGAGAACAGGTCATTAATCCTGATTTCTCTCTGTATAAGAAGCGTCAGTTCTCACATCTTTCTCTGTGTGTCAGTAGAAACTGGATGTGAATATAACAGAAGATTTCCTGGAGTTTCTGACGGATGGCGCTGTAGCTGTTGAGGTTTATGGTCACAAGCAGGAAAATCCTCGCAGGAATCTGGCGCTCTGGGATCTGGGAGTGATTCAGTCAAAGAGTCGATCTCTCAGAGAGAGGTACACTGTCATTTAAACATCAATCATGTGTGCATTACTTAGTCACATAAGAGCTTACAACCTACTAGCAACGTTCTTCCTTATGAACAGTGCAACTGAGTAAAGTACAGTGTTAGTTACATACTAGCTACTACTTGCTAAGGCTTTGTAACAATTTAAGTGCAACCCTACCCAGTTACCTTTTCGGCAGTAGTCACAAAATATTTCTCATCAGCCAATCAGGATGATGATAACCTTAACAAACAGCACTAATGAATGTCATGTGTTGTACAGGTGGAGTGAGGTGACCCGCAGATTGGAGATCTGGGTTCAGATTCTGGAGCTGAATGATGTTGGAGAGTTTGTGCCGGTTGAAGTTCAGCCAGCCAAAGACGTTCGAACAGGAGGAATCTTTCAGCTTAAACAGGTGTGCGTGCATGCGTGCGTGTTTCTCTGTAAAAGCTCAACCTAAAAAAATCATTGGACATTTGGTTTCTCCTAATATATAAATGATTATTCTTCAGAAAGTGTCAGCTGTATATTTTGTGTGTTTAAAGGGTCAGACGAGGCGTGTTCAGGTAGATGTGCGTTCAGTACAGGATTCTGGCACGATGCCGCTCATCGTAGACTCTTTACTCAACATCTCCATTGGTAATGTGGAGGTCCATCACATACGGCCTGCCAGAACCACAGAGACCCAAAGGGTAACACTTTAACAATCATGTTCAACATTAACTCATCGCGTCATTCTGAATTTCTTTTGTGCTTCTGTTGTTTTTAAGGTGGGAGATAAAGACACGGACAGTTATCAGGTACTTCTGTTTAAACTCTTCTGTGATTAAACCATTTGCGCAAGTAGATTACATAGAAAGTCAATGCAAAGACACGAATAGATGCAAACTCGATCCAAATGACAAGCATTGGGCAGCACAATTGCAGCGAAACGTGCTATTCGCCTTAAAGTTGAAAATATTAACTCTTTTAACGCCATTGACGAGTTAACTCGTCAATTACGAGAAAATGCTTCCCTGCCAATGATGAGTATTTCCGCTTTCCGCAATACAGCTATTATCCACCAGGTCCACAACTTATGCAACCCGGAAGTATCGCCTCACGTGAAAGAGTAAGAACTCAGTGCATGTTTTGATGAAGGCGCTGAATCTGATCTCTTTCAAAAGTCCTTATGTCAGCTTTTTGCTCAAAATTTTTTGTTTTTGAAAGGTGACATAGAATGATTGAACGGGGTATTTATCCTTGTTTTGTTTTGTGACATGTAGACAAATTTTTTTTTGTTTGGGTCTGTAATGCCTTAGAAGCTTCCTAAAAACCTCTCTCAGATAGCTCTATTAGGGTGAGGGATTTTAAACAAGTGGTTTTGCACCTATTTGGCTCCCCCTACTGGCTTAACTTGCAATCTCATTACTGATTGGCTGATTTTGCTGCCACTCAAAAAATATAGCCAATTATTTTAAAGTGGAGGGGCAGTTAGATGCCTGTGATGTCATAAGCATCAGTTTTTCAGATTGGGCCGTTTTCTGGCTGACATTTCTAAAAGAGGAATTTCTATGAGACTGAGATGTTTAGCATGTTTAGCACTTTTTGTATGTTTGTGAATGCGGGTAGACTACCATTATTCAACAACGACAATGTAAAAATGGGTTTTCATTCTCTGTCCCCTTTGAAGAAACTTACTCATATTTGAGAGGTGATTACAAGAGAACTAATGAAGGTAGAATTTAAATTTTTTTTTTAAAAGCAGAGGGTCTGTTCTTTCATTTGATATATTGTATGTTTATATATCTAAACAAGAACATGCAAAATTAAAAAAGCTTGCGCTGGCTGGCAACTTTTTTAAAGAAATGCTGGCAGCGAAATAGTTGAACTTTGAAGCGGAAAATTTGCATGACGCGAAGTTAAATCCTGCAAGGTATCTAGAGGAACTCATTGTTTAACATTTGATGTGTACGCAGAATAATAGTGCGTAAACACCAAACGTAAATTCAACGATTGCGCGATTATATTACTTTCCAAATCAATGCAAAGATTTGAATATAAGTGAACTCGCATGTGGCGATGCAAATTATGCAGTGCAATTGTCGCGAAAATGTGCTATTCGCCTCAACCGCATTATTGCGCAAGTTGAAAATATTCAAGTTGAGTGAAAAATAAGCATGACACGAAGTTGAATCCTGCGAGTAATCTAGATTGAAGAACGCGATGCTTAGCGTTTGGTGTGTACGCAGCATAGTGGGGTGTAAACGCCAAATGCGAATTGAACGATTTTCGCGAGTAGATTACTTACAAAGTCAATGCACAGACACGAATAGATGCAAACTCGCACGTGAATGATGCAAATTGGGTGGCACAATTGCAGCAAAAACACGCCCTATTTGCCCTTCGACGCATCTTCACTCAAGTTGAAAATATTAAACGAAGTTAAATCTTGTGAATAATCTACAGCGAGGAACAGTGTGTACGCAGCATAAGAGTTTCTGTCTGTTTCTAACTACAGGAGGTGGATCTGGAGAGACTCAGAGCGCAGTGGCTGGCGGCTCTAACCAAACGACAGGAATATCTGGACCAACGTCTCCAGGAACTCGTCGTGAAGCAGGATAAGATGCTGATGATGTAGACGTGTGCCAATCTGTCAGAACCACATTAGATCCTTAGAGATTTATAATGTGTGGTTGTGTGTAGATAAAACAGAAGAGGATGTGGAGAGCGAGTCTCAGCTCCTGGAGTGTCGACTGACGCTGACCGAGGAGAGAAACGCTGTGATGGTGCCGTCTGCGGGCAGCGGGATCCCTGGAGCTCCTGCAGAGTGGTGAGGACACATCGCAGATCTAGACAGGGGTTGAATTATATTTAGGGTTGGTGTTTCTTTAAATGGATTGCTAACAGGTCAGAGTCGTCCTTGGGTATTTGCCTCAATGAGGAATGGCTCACAGGACTCTGATCTTTCTCTCATGAGATGTCTTCTGTATGTTTGTCATCTGCAGGCTTCCTGCACCAGGAATGGAGACTCACATCCCTGTGATCTTTCTAAATCTAAGCGGTAAATATTAGCTTAGCTTTTAAAGATGTATATGATCTCTTAGTAAATCTCACCGTTGGATCTCTTTGGATCTTTCCCACAGCCGATGATCTTCACGATCATCTGTCGACTCCTCTTACTGGAGGTCTGGATGCTGCGCTGAGCAGAGAGGACAGAGATGATTTCCTTGACTTACAGATAGTCAAACACTATGAGAACGAGGTGATAAATCAGCATCCTGATGAAAATCTTTCCTAACAGTGCTGATGATTCTGAAAATTTTTTTTGTTTCACAGGTGAAGGCTGAAGCATCATGGGATTGCACCGTTCACGAGACTCCCGAGTTGAGTCGAGCGGGTGGGCAGGAACAGAGAGTTTATCTCACCGTCCGTACCAGCGTCCTGCTCAGTCACCCGGCACGCATGCAGCTGATCCTGCGCAAGCGCATCTGCGTTAACGTCACCGCGCGACAGGTCTGAACTGTGATCGCTTCTGAAGTTTCTGTGATTTAAAAAAAGATGAGATTTAATTGAGATGAATGTGATCTTGCAGGGTTTTGCTCAAAGTTTCCTCAGGAGGATTTCTCCTCGTAGCTCCATGCACAGCTCTGGAGTCGCGTTTGATATCGTCTCAAATATTCCAGGGGTTAGTAAAGTTTCAGACGTTTATCTTATTGGATTTAAATCGTAGTAGAGTATAAGAAACAGGAGATGTTTTGTCATTTATTTCCAGGACATGCAGAGATTAGAGGACAGAGAGACTCTGGCGAGACTGGCGACCAGCGCTGAGACATCAGGAGCTCACAGTGAGGCTGCCATTGAGAAATACCTGAGGAGTGTTTTAGCTGTCGAGAACATCATCACGCTGGAGCGTCTCAGACAGGTCATCTTCTTCATCTTCTGCTTGTGTTGTGTGTTATATGTATGACTGTGTGTGCATGTATGTGAAATGTTTGTGTTGTTTTGTGATTTTAGGAGGTTGCTGTGAGGGAGCATCTGACAGATAAAGGAAAAATCCCAAAACGCTGCATCAGTTCACCCAGTGTAAACAGAGTAAGACATGAAGTAATACTTCTGCAACAACTAAACAATGAATTGATAATATACGATCATAAAAATAGTGTTTTATGAATATCATTATTGGTTGAAACATCACTTGCCCACCATCATGAGACCGTGTGATGATTGACAGGACGATAGCAGATGCAAAAGCCCAATGTTTGTTAATAAAAGTTTAATTTTCCACGTCAGCTTTAAAAAAAAGTTGCCAGTCGATGACAGCATTTTTTATAATTTTTATGAAAGTTTTATGCTTTCCGGAAAATAATTTTCTCTAAAAATATAAGCATACAATATATCAAATAAAAGAACAGACCCTCTGTTTTATCCTCCCTTCATTTGCTCTCTTTTTATCACCTCTCACATATGGGTAGGTTTCTTCAAAAATAAGATAATTGAAGTGATGATCAAATCATACACAGAGTTTTTACTGTTTTTGGATTAGTTGATGCTTCAGTGTTTAATAAGTTGGGTAAGAGTGACACCTGGTGGATAATAGCAGAAATATAAATTGCCGTAAAAACTTGTCACTGGTTGGGTAAGAGTTAATCTTAGTGTCTTTGTTTGGAGTAGATCAGGAGTTTTCAAACTTTTTTGTCAGCCAAACTCCCTTGACTTTATTTATTTACATAAAGAACCTCTCATGATTTGAAGTAAATAATTTAATAACTTAATAGCACATTTGCATGTTTAACTTAAAAATGAATAATCCTGCGTTCACACCAGCCGCGGGAGAGGCGTCAAGCGCGAGTGATTTCAATGTTAAGTCAATGTAAAGACACGTTGAGCTGCATCTGGAGGTCTCGCGGCATGAATGACGCGTTTAGCGCAGGGCAGTAGACGCGATTCCACTGAAGTCTATGTCTTGTTTGTGTTAATGACGCGAATAGGCTTTATGTCCAGCTGCACTTCTTCCTGAACTTCAGCCAGCTCCTTGTTTCCTGTCTGCCATTATTGGACAAACTGATTAATCCAGGTGTGTCTGACCTCAGAAGTCACAACAACAATAATGGATTAATCAGTTTGTCCAATAATGGCAGACAGGAAACAAGGAGCTGGCTGAAGTTCAGGAAGTAGTGCAGCTGGGCATAAAGCCTATTGAGCGTTGCAGTGGGAAACGTGCGGGTTGAAAAATCTGAACTTTGGCAGAAAAATGTGCCGTGTTAACCAATCAGGAGGTTGCTCTAGTAGTGACGTGATTACAGGAAATGAGCCGAGTCAAAGAAGCCCCTCCCATGACGAGAATTTCCGCATGAATGTCTCGATGACTAGAATTTCACGCACAAATGAAGTGATTGCACTTAAAAAGTGTCCAACTATGCGCGGTAGACGCGCATTTGATGCCTCAAACGCGTCTGGTGTGAACCCACAGTAAAAATAAATGTTTTTTAAGTTTTTGTCAATAGTATTACTATTGTAACAAAGTAATTTGGTAATTTGTTTGATTGGTAAAACATAAATTTTCTGATATATTGTAGTGCTGCTGTGTAATGGTCACATGACATTCAGATTAAACAAATGAAAAATATCTTTTGTCTGAATAAGTGTTTTATTAGATTTTTTATTTTAAAATGATTGATGTTTCATCAACTCATGAACCCCCTGCAGTTCCCTCGTAAACCACCAGAGGTTCGTAAACCCTGGAGTAGATGCAGCTGACTTTATATCGGCACAGTGGAGCAAGTGACATCACAGACCAAACTATATATAAACTATATATCAAATAATGACATTCATTCATGAATGATCACTTGTCAATTCATCGATTAGTTGTTGCCCTATTCTGAATAAGAGATATTATCTGATTATCAACACTTGTTCAACATGTCATATTTAATCTCAAAACCAGAAGAAATAAAGAAGAAATGACTGTAAATAGAAAGACACGTTTCTAATGGTAGCATTTGTTGTACTGATTTTAAAGCATTACTTTGAGATTGAGTTGTGAGTCAGATGTTTTGTGTTGTTCATGTGTAGGGTGATGGTCAACAGGAGATTTCTGTGTTAACATCGTCTATAAAGAGCTCCTCGCATTCAACATCATTACACAATCAAAGTCCTGAATCAGGTAAGAAATCGTCTGCATACACAACAACACAATCCACTAAAACATTCAGCTGACTTTATAAATGCAGAGGAATTCCCATCAGAAAACACCAACAAGCTTCATCAAATGAAGAGTTTGTAATCTCGTGCTGTCCGTCTGTCTGTCTGTCTGTCTGTCTGTCTGTCTGTCTGTCTGTGGTGTGCATGATCTCTGCTCAGCACTGCTTGATGCTTTAATAACACTAAAGGTTTTCCTTCAGATCTGTGTGTGTTTCTCAGCATGGCTCTGCTTCCTCTGATATTCCTGCTCTGCATCTTAAACTCGTATCTCACAGGTCGTTCAGGATTGGCTGCATCTTATCTTTCCCCAGTTAAAGCTCTCGTCTCTCCCGTGCCCAAGATGTTCAAGTCCTTCTTATCAAAGAAAGAGGAGAAGAAAGATCTGACACCTCCTGCTGTCCTTCGGCGGGTAATAACATTCTGTTTAATTCTTTTAAATATCATTTTGAATATTTACACCATCTGTATTTAAACTGTGTATTCACAATGAGATAACTGGAAACAAAATCAGCTTTTTATTTTATTCACCCAAGAATGTGCCACGTATTATTGTACAGTCTGTAAGTCTGGAGGAGCTCAGCGGTGGTCAGATGGTAATGTAAATCTTTTCATTTAAAGCTCAAATATTTTAACCCTTTTAAGGGTTGAGAATCTCATTTGAGTTTTTCATTGAAACTCCACAGAACACACCTGCAGAAGACGCTCAGTCGGTGTCGTATGTACCTATAATTACTGTCATCCCTGATCTCACATCAGACAAATCTGATCTTCCTTTAGAAACAACCACTGACATCCAGACAGTAAGTGTGTCGTCATGTGCTCAATTTTTTATAGGGGTGTAAATCAGACATTTCGTTGCGATATGATACCGTATCGATTGTCTCCGCCGGCGATACAATATTTGCTGATACATTGAATATTTCGTTGGTGCAGTTACGATTTAGTTTGATTAATTTATCTATTACTTTAATATTATGTGCCAAGTTAAGCAGTTACATTTTTATTAACTCACAAGTGCAACCAAAATATATAACATGAATGTTTAATGAAACTCTTTAAAAAATGCACAATCACTGTCACAATTAGTACATTTACAACAACAAACTAAGAAAAAATACACTTTGTAAATAAAGTAAAATAAACAATGCGATAAAAATGTCAGATAAAATCAAGCTTATAATGACAACATCAAAGTCTTTAGTATTTCAGATGATGCTGGCAAAGGTTTTCTGCCAATCTGTTTGTCCAAATACAAAATATTTCAAAGCCCACAATTTGCGTCAGATAGCAGACACAACGTCTTCTGCCTCTTTCGCTGTGTTTTCATTGCTACAACCGCTTTGTTGCTGCATTGCAATACTGACACTAGCACATGAAAATAAACCAAAATGCAAAATGCGTAGATGGACATTACGTCAAAGAATGAGGATGTGGAGAGTGTCAAAATATAGCTACCACATACTGATATTTTCGATGCATTGTATCATTAGAACTGCATGGATCAATGCATCGATCTATATTCATCTATATTGCTACACCCCTTTATGCCTAAATATAACCCTTTAAAATACTCGGTGTGTATGAATGCATATCTTTGTGTTGTGATTATTATCCAGTGTCTACTGAGTGCTGATGTGTTATTGCTGATCTTCTCAGGATGTTTCTGTGGAGGATCCAGAGGAGGTAAAAGTAGAGGAGGTTCTGCCTCCATCAGATCCTTCAGAGGTCAAAGACGTTCCTCCACTTTCTGTTCCTTCAGAGGATGAAGATGTTGTACCTCCAGAGTTTCCACCTTCAGAGGTGTCAGAGGATCCCAAACAAAGTGCTGTTGGCGAGTCCTCAAACAGCCCCATCAGTGACGTCTCCAGTGGTTACATCTCCACAAGTGTCTCTACAGTGACTCTCTCTGAATCAGTTGTCTTGGAAGAGGAGTCCTCTCTCAGCGTACAAAATCAAGAGGACAAATCCATTGAAGGTTCCAAAAACATTGAAGTGATGACGAGCAGTGAGGTTCCTCTAGCGAGAAGCACATCATCATCATCATCAGAGGATCAGACAAAGCCTGAACCTGCCAGCCAAGAATATGGAGAAGAGACGTCCACAGGATCCCCAAAGACTTCAAAAGAGCACGGTCGGGTGTCTCCTCCAGTCGAATGTCCTCAGACACTACCTGCTGATTTAACACCTCAAGAAACCTCTGAAACCGAACCCCACACCGTTCCTTCACCAGACCAAACCAGATCTTCAAGGACAGAAACCACAAAACCGTCAGCTGCATCCAAATCACCAGTTCCTCCAGTACAGCAGGTGAAAACCATCGAACCATCTTCATCCAGACCTGAGCAACACCTTACCAACAATCCCTTTCATATCCAGAGAGTGAAGACCTCAGGCCTGAAGTCTTTCAAAGGGATCCTGCACGAGGAACGTGAGGAGGCTGAGGAGAAAGACTGCGACTCTTCATCAACATTGAGTTTATCTCAGGAGCGACTGGAGATCTTGTCAGATTCAGAGGAAGCCCTCGACACTCCGCTTCCTGATTGGTTAAAGGAGGGGGAATATGTCACCGTAGGAACCAATAAAAGCGGAACCGTCCGTTACGTTGGGCCGACTGACTTTGCGAAGGGTGTTTGGGTCGGCGTGGAGCTTGATGTTCCAGCAGGTATGTCATGTTCAGTAGATCTGTATAGCAGGGCTAGTCAACCAGTTATATTTGTCTGATTTAAAATCAGCGTGGTTACTTTAAAGCCTCATTTCCACTGTTCATGAGAAATGATGGCCGATAAACCAGAAGGAGATTTGGAAAGGTGCTGTGTGGTGCGTCAACTGGGTGGGTGCGTAATATTGGATCCAATTTAAATTGTGAATGCATTCAAAAAATAAACTTGTACAACTACACCGCATGTGACACACCAACCAGAAGTGATGTATTTCAGGGTGATCCAAACAAAACACTGTGTGCATGTTTTTTAATATCTTATAACAAAAAAATTACAAAAACAACAATATATATATATAATACTGTAGGTAATACATAACAGGTAAAATAGGGGTAGAAGTTTGGCCCGCATCATATTTACAATTTTAAAATCTGGCCCACGAAGAAGAGTAGTTGAAGAAGACCCCTGCTGTACAGTGTAGTTTGTGTCTTCAGATCATTTAAATGGCTTCGTTCACATCATCGGATGAAGACTATTTACATATTAGATTTGCATTTAATGATTTAGCCTACTTACTAATACTCTTTATGTAACTTTACAGTATAAAGATGTTGCACAAAGAGTATAAGTACTGTAAAGAACATAAAACATTTTATTGATACATGTACATCATCTCTCGATTCAATACCTTCTTATTTTCTTCTCTGTATATTTACTTATGTGTAGGTAAAAATGACGGTTCAGTCTGCGGCCGTCACTATTTCCACTGTAACCCCGGGTATGGCGTTCTTGTGAGACCGGATCGAGTCACAAAAGCAACCGGTAGCGCTAAGAGAAAGAGACAGAAGCGTCAGCAGAACCTGTCAGGATCGAGTCCAAACCTGGCAGCCCTCACAGCGTTGGCCAAAGGAGACGGCGGTGCGAGGAAGGGTGAGAACAGAAAGTCTTGGGTTAGCTGAAGATGCTTCAGGGTTTATTTAACATCAGTGGATTTACTGATGTGATGCAGTATTGAGATGAGTATAAATTCACACATATCAACACTACATAGTGCCTACTACTGCTGTAAATGATCTGAGCTTTTAACAGTATTTTGATATTAATTTTATTATCTCATTCTGATCCCTGTTTTAGAGAATAAGAGGATTTTAAATGTGTAAAATAAGATTATTGACAACATAATGTTTCAATGTTTATATTTGATCAAATTTTGTGCAAATAAATGATGTAATTAATTATATAAGGACTATAAACGTGAAGATGGGTTGAACGCTTTGACTTTAAAGTGCCAGACGAGTGATTTTATTTTAAAAGTGTTAATCTGGTGATTTAGTTTTATATCCTGTCACGGTTTGGTACTTTTGTATTGTTTTCTGTTTTTAAGTAATTTATGATCACATTTCTATTTTAATTTATTTTTGCAGACTTTAATAGACATGACAAACATAATAATGTTGAGAATTTCATATTAAAATGTTGAATTAATAAACTCTTTACAAATATCATTTTCACATTACTGTTACATTATTGTGCAGATGAATCAAAGTTTTTAATATAATGTGTGTGTAAATCTTTAACACTCAGTTCTTTTATTTAACCAGGTTTATTACACTCCAAAATCACAACAACAATTTACCAAAGCATAAAACACATAATTTGTTAAAAGTAGCTTATTCTCATTTTAATGATGTAAACGTAGGTAATGTTTAAAAGGAAGTGGCTTTATATATAAAACCTTTTTTTTTTTGATCCCTGGGTTTAAATGAAGTTTGTAGCATTAATTTGAATTTGAAAAGTTAAAGGGGTCATGGCACAAGACTTTAGCTCAAAGTACCATATAGATAATTTATTACAGCATGTTAAAATTGACACTTTATAGGTGTGAGGGAAAAATGTGGCGTTTTGGGTGTGTCCTTTAAAATGCAAATGAGCTGATGAAGTGCAAACACTGATCACAATGATGGTGTTTTTTTGCAATTAAAACTCAATTGTGCATTTCTCTGCACTATATGGCAGTGCTGTGATTGGATAGATTAAGGGGCTGTATTATTATAATAAGAGCTCCTTATGACATCATAAGAAGAGCCAAAATTCAACACCCTATTTTTTTCTGTGCTTGTAATCCAACAAAGGTAAAATGGTTGCAGATAAAAAGTATTTTCTAGCATTAAAGCAAAAAGGGTTCAGTTTCTGTAATAAAAACTTGAGCTTAAGTTTGGAAATGATTTATTAAAATGTAATTGATTATCCAATATAATGCCCAGGTACATATAACTTGTAACACATTCTATTTTAGTTCCTTGTAAGAATACCAGAAAAAATATTTTGTTTAACTTTATGAAAAAAATCATTAATTTAGTCTTATTGATATTTAAAATCAGCTTAAATTCAACAATTTTGACTGCTCTTGGTAGATACTGAAGAGCTTGTAAAGCTGATGAGGCAAAGCATTAGATAGATAGATAGATAGATAGATAGATAGATAGATAGATAATAATGTATAAAATATATATATATAGTATAGTATATATAACATAACGAAAACAAAAAGGGTCCCAAAACAGACCCACACTTGAAAAGAAGAAGAATAAAGCAACACTCTCTTCATCATTAATATACTTTTATTTTCCAGAAGATAAAGTACTAAAATAAACAGAAGTCTTAAAAAAAGTCATTTTAAACAAAGAAACTGTACAAAAATGTTCATATATACTATAGTATAATTACAGAACAGTCTACTGTCCAAAAAAGGCACTAAATTTTTAAATGTGAAATACAGATGATTCAGAACAGAACTCTTTCAAATGAATAATAATTATTTGATCTTTTATGTTCATATTTACTATGCTGTTTATTTATACAGTTGCTTTTATAAGCGTGAGATTTTCGGCTCTAAACGATGCACCCTGAAGAACTGAACTCAATGAACAGCACCCCCTTTAAAATCAGCAGAGTTCACAGAAAAACAAACACACAACATTTCATTCACAGACACTATTGTGTATATATATTTGTGATTCAATACTTGAAGTGTTACTGTAGTTTGGCACCATCTTTTAACAGGGAGGCAGTAACGTCTTTACTTTGATATACATTCAGTAGACCTGTAAGAGCCTCGCTGCAACCCTGATACAACCCAAAAACATCCTCTGATCTCTACAATAAAGTCTCTGTGTATTCTGTAAATGAAATGATGATGATGCTATAGAGACTTTTTTACTTTATGATCACATTTCATTATAAACATTTTCACAATGTCAAGGTTAGAAGTGAAATGGCTGTAATGCACACTGAACATAGTGTTTGTAAAATGAAGGGGGTGCTTGACGTTTACATGAAGACACACATTAAGAGACTGCTCTGAACAAAAGAGAAAATAGTGTTAAATAAAAACAAATGTGTCATTTTATAAATATATCAATTGATTATTTGTACAGTTAAGTTAAGGAAGGGCACGTATAAAATCAAAGCGCCTCATTCATAAAACATGAGCACAATGAATTTGTATAGATTTGCATAAGAATGAAACCCTTATGGCATTGACTTGAACGTGACTATTACCTAAGAACAATTTACACAAAATTCATCTGGTCCTGCTTTATGAATGTGGCCAAACGAAGTCAAATGTTAGAAATGGTCAAATGCTACATTTTGGATCCAAGCTTATATAAGATGAGAGTTTATCCTCTCAAAGCTCTGTGGCAGCAGATTTATAAATCAGTCTGACTTTAACACTGCGAAATTAAATCACAACAGTAAATAAAACACAAACATCTGTGAATCAATCCTGATAAAACAACCTGACCGCTGGCATCTTCTGACAAAAATCACGCGTATATATCAGTTTGTCAGCTCAGTCTTTGTGTCTCATTTCTCTCTGAATACAAAACGTAAATAAAGCTAAATAAATACAAACACAAGAATAATGTTGAATACAAATTCAGTTTGGGTAATGCTGGACATTAAAAAGTTAAATAAAATGACCTGTAAATTGAAATCTCTCTCTGCAGGTTAATTTAGAGTCTCGGCGACTTTTACACAGAATAGCGTTTCACGGAAATCTTTCATGCATAAACCAAATCAAAGTATGGTTTAACCAAACTGGACCAGGTCATATTTCACCCTAAAATCAAAAGTAAGGTTAATGCTTTTAAAAAAACTTTATGCATATTACAATAAAGAAATATTGTACTGCAGTGCTATGATGAGATTTACTGTAATAACCTCACGATGCAAAACAACTTGCGTGTCATTTCTACCTTTTGATGTTGTGATGAAATGTAACCCTGTAAAGTTTTCATGAGAACATCTGTAGTGTTCAGACGTATCGGTCCATCACGAAACAAAAGCGTTTCAGACCGACACCTGTACTAAAACTACCGCCGCACGGATCGGCATCCGTGACAACGAGGAAATACGTTTACTGGAATACACAGACAGGAAGCACACAAAACATTATACAGGAATGAGGTACGAGGTTTGGGTCAGTTTGTGTTTCACGTGTCAGTGTTGTGTTGTGTTGTGTTGTGTATGTTTAGTGGTTCAGCAGGAATGATATCAGATTCTAAAAGCTTGAGATAAGAGCATTGTTTTGGTCATCCGCCCCATACGCACGCGCGCGCGTCTGTCCTCTTCATCCATTCCTCAGTCATCGTCGATCGCCTCTGTTTTGATTTCACCTGGCACGCCTCCGGGATGGGATAGGGCGAGGATGCTGTGATTGACAGCTGCCATCTCCACGGCGAGAGAGATGGGGTCCTGATGGTCTGTGTGATTGGCACCATCATCCTTCAAGAGAGACAGACTTTCAGTCAGTCGACGTTTCTCCATCCAGAAGGTAAAAGGCAGGGGGTTTCTTCCAGGTTCTTTATCTAAATTAAGTTTACATGCATGTACCTGCGTCGGGGAAGTTGGCTCCAGCCGGTAGTAACCGAAGGGCCGGTTCAAGCCTCTCTTTTCAAAATAGGAAACTTCACAACCCTGTAATGGAATGAATGAGATTGAATCCAAACCAAAGAACAATCATGTAGTTATTTATTTATTTCTTCTTCACCTGTTCGTTGTAATCGTTAGCGTCGATGTCGTCGCTGTTGGAATGTCCTCCGGGACTCTGCACATCAATTCCGTGATTCTCCAAGATTGTGGCTTCTTGGAAAAAAGACCCTGTCATGAAACATCTGAAGCTCTTTAAAAACCACAACCATACCAAACAATCGCAAACCATTCAGTGCCTGTGACCCAGCTACAATAGCAAATCACTTTAATGTATATATTAGAGATGCACAATACAAATTATCTGTGCCAATACAATATTTAATGGACTACTTGCCTTGTGACCTGAAATGTTAACGTATGGATATACAATGAGACTTTGCTGTAAGAGACGTGGTGTCGTGTCATGTCGTGTGAAACCCATTACCGATATTAGCTCTCCTCTTGATCTCCTTGCGGCGGTTGGCAAACCAGTTGTAGACTTTTAAAGATGTGACTCTTTCCAAATCCGACAGCTTCTTCCCTGAGCAGGAGAAACCTAAAGGTCACAGATGTCTTCAAAATGCTAATGTAACATTTCAAACGTATAACTTGTAAGATAGTTTTTTACCTGGTTTCTGAATGACAGCATTGCAGGCGTTGGCGATCTCCTCTCGTTTGGCTTCGTCTGGATATTGATTCTCACTGAAATAACTGAGGAGAGATGCAGTAAAGATGAGTTTACTCTCAGGGCAGTCAGGTAACATACGATAACTTTGGTCTGCTGTCATTACAATTCAAATTTAAAGTGTTAATTTTATTATAGTAATGCTTTAGTTATGGGCAGGGCCAATCTGCAAAATTTGTGCTTTTTCTGCAATTTTTTTTTTATTCACGGAATTCTGCAGAATAATTTTTAAATCTTTTAAAAAGTTATAAGAGAATTTAATATTAAATATGACAAAATTTCATGTAAAATAATGACCTTTTTAAGATCTACAATGAAAACCAAAATTAAATTAAAATGTATCAACATGAACCAGATAATGTGCATGTCAAGATAAAATTATATTTTGCATATAAAATGACACATATAACACTATAAACAATAATATATGTAAGGAATAACTGACGGCGTGCTGTTGAATTATTAGAAAAATAATGCACACCCGAGTTGGTGATGCGGCCATTACACCTCAGGTGTGCATTATTTTTCAATAAATCAACGGGCCTGAATCAATTATTCCGCTCATACTAAGGTTACCACACCTCAAGACATCGATCACATGATATATTTAAAGGGATTTTTGTACTATTTCTGCTGCGTCTCATTCAATGGCTCTTTTGCTTGATCCAAAACGTCATTTTAAAGCTGGCAATGGAGGTTTGAGCCGTTTATAGCATTCTAATGCAGTTATTAATGAAGTTATTAGAAAGAGAGCAACAGAGACACAGAAAGAGAAAAAAGAAAGAAAAAGAAAGAGAGAGAGAGGGCGAGCGAGAGAAATTGTGTGAATGAGGCTACCTCTGTGCGTCTCTAAACAGCACTGTTATTGCCTCAGAAAATTGTCTGTCATGTTGTTTTTGTTAGTCGGTTATTACAGTTAACTATGCGAAGTGGATTTGTAATACTGTCAAGAGAACTGCCTGGAACTACATTCGTTGTGCGTTTCCCAGATAAAATAATTGCACACCTCAGAACGTTCATCAGCCAATCAGATTCAAGCATTCAACGGACCTGTAGTATAATATAGCAGAATAAACAGCTTGTGTTAATACGTTCTCATTATGAATTTAGCGATTCTCCAAATTCTCAGATTCTCCAAATCCTCGATCCGATTACTTTTTCGATTCTAAGTCACGGTTCGATTAGATTCTCGGTTTTTACCTTGACCTAAAAAAATGCTATGTCACTTTTAAACTAGACTTTTATAAAATATAATATCTGACCTTGAACCCGGAGATGCCCTGCAATGTTAGTTGTGCTGCCAGTGAAAAAATATGGTACATGCACATACCTGATAAAACGTTCACGAAAAACGAAAACGTTCATCTGTCAGAAGAACATTCCTTGCACCTTGTCATTTAAACGCGAGTGGGAGTAATGACGAGATTATATGGACACAGCTAATATTATGTCAGAGTCCACTGCTTTTGCTGTAAGTTAACATGCTGCACAGTGTTTTGTACATGTGTATGTTAAAGCGTTCTCTGAATTTTCAGCGCAATTGATGAAATAAGATCGCGCAACTTTCACACGCTTGCAAAATGAAACTGCGGAGATCAGCCCCTTTAGTTTTATCAATGAAAGGCTAAAAATAGCGCTGTACACCGCGGGTTTGTGCCAGACGTCAGAAAAGACGTAACACTTTAGTGTTGAGTACCTCACATTAGATAAATGGGCGGAGAGAAGGCAGTCACGTGTGGCTGTTTGAACACATTAAACCACATGTGCGTTTACACTACAAAATCTTGGCAAGCTGACCTGACGTGACGTGGGGGCGTGGCAGCATTGACGATTCCATTTTTTAATTCGAAGTTAAGTTCGAGACTTAATTTCGATCGATTTAAATTTTAAATCAAAATCGTGACACCCTTATTTACGACGCAATGCAAACTTTATATTAAACATAAAAAGAGCACTTGTCTAGTAAACGGATTTGAAATGATCATCAGTGTCACGTCACATAGACAAGAGAGTAAAGTGAGATCTCCTTAACTCCACGGTAAGTTTTATTTCATCTCAAATATTATGCGGTTCGTGTTCTCTGTCATTAAAAACGGTCACGGCAAACAGAACGCTCAGGGTTTATGTACTGCTTGTCAATGACGGGTATTAAATCTGCAGGTGTGGAATCTGTTTGGGCCTGGTGATGGGGGTCATTTTGGAAAATATGTTCTGTGTCACTTTAATGTGCGAGTGGACTACAGTATAAGTTTCTGCCTGTAATGTCCAGTGAGTTAAGGGTGGGGCTGGAAGATAACAGTTAGTGGCATCAGTGAAAAACAGGTTTAGAAAACCAGTTTTCCTCTTTATCTCTCACCTTTCCATGACAGCAAGACATTCCTTCCTCCAGGTGAATCGACTGCCCCTGCGCAGACGGAAACTTCCGGGGGTGGAGCTTATAGGAGGAGGGGTTTGACGCCACTCCATCTCATCCAGAGCTACAGGAGCGGGTCTCATGTTTAGTGTGGCACCTAAAAATAAATACATTTAAACAATTAGCCAGTACTCAGATCAGTCAAGAGCGTTTAAGCACAAACACGCCACTGATTTACAAGTAGACTATAATTGTGAACTAGCAAAGGGATTTATTTTTACTTTGTAAGTACAGACATGCACTTTCTTTCTCTTCAACAGAAACACAAATGGGTGATTCTTGCGAAATTAGACTTATGAGGTGTCATGAAACATTTTGATAAAAAAAGTAAATGCAAAGTAAGAGTATCAAAATAAGAAGCGTACAGTTATAAACATCTCTTCATGTACTATTTTGCACATGATTTCAAATGACATCATACAAACCAATCTTGTTTTTTCCGCATTTAAGGGAAAAATTTTCATTACCGCAACGTGTCCATGACTGGATTTTGGTTCTTTGACATGGAAATATTTATAATTAAAAAATCTAAAAAATAAAGAGCTTCAGTGCATGTTACACTATAAACATTTACAGTAAAGAAACATGTGGGATTTGGTGATCATTGATAAATATGGAGACAATAATAAGGAATATAAATGTGTCCAACACCAATTTTCTCATCCTCCGCAACAATTTTCAATCATTGTTTAAGCCCTCAATGAACTAACATTTAAAAAAAAAATTGTTGTAAGGGACATAATTGACTGTCACCCTACCAGGTAAGCAGTTCTTATTTTTTCTCTCCAGATAAAAGTAGAAATTTTGTTTGTCATAGTACCTAGACAACTTTTTAGTTCTCATTACCGGAACATGAGTTTGTAAATGCATATATTTAATGTAATATCATGTTGCGGTAATGATAATTTTTGATAATGATAATCTAAAAAATGTAAATAATTCTATAGGAAATATGTTTTAAATCCTTTAAAAATAATGGTTATTGTAAGACCTTAATCTCATATGTGCAAAAACATTTTTGGCTTCAAGGGCTTTTAAAAAAAATCTGATGCTGGACACCTTCTAAATCTGGATTTCGTGTGAATCACCCAAATGTATTAACCTGGTGTGGTCTTCTCAAGCTGGTACCAGCGGTAGAAAGCTCGTTTCTTCTGTTCACTCAGATCTGAGCCCTGCTGGAGAAGCCAGTGAGAGATTCGACTCTGACTGATGCCTGAGAGAGAGAGAGAGAGAGAGAGAGAGAGAGAGAGACAACGTCACTTGTTATGACCAGATTGAGTTTAATTCCAGAAGACATGAACGACATAGAAGTAAACTTACCTGTGACCTGAGCCACCACGGCCTGTGAGATGCGTCTGTTACCCAGGAAAGCTTTGATTTCATCCTTCACCAGCGTGCTATCCCGCCTGCACACAAACATGACAGCTGAAAGTCAACATCACCACACGGTTACTAAATTATCAGCTAAACCACGTATAGATTCTGCATTTCATCCCGTCTACACTTGGTAAGTTTTATCGACCTTTGACCCACACTGACCTCATGAGCTCTTCCACTTTGTCATCTATATCCAGGTCCTCCTCTGACCCCTCCAGCCCGTATGACCTCACAGCCGCCGCACTGTTCATTGGGTAACGGTTTGGAGACAGCTTCCCGTTGGGCGTGGCTGCCGACGTGTCCCGCCCGTTTTGCGTCATGGCGACCAGGGAGACCGGCGAGGGTAAGACCGTGGGCGGAGAAGTGGCGTAACTGATGCTGGGAGACGGCGACAAGTTACCGTGAAACTGCGTCTGCGTCGCCGTGGAAGTGGTGGAGGACGTTGCCACGGTGGTGCTGTTAGCGTTGTTTGAGGTGGGCGTAGTGCTGGAGGTGGTACTGTTGGTGGCGGTAGAGTCCGACGGGCCGCGCCGGCCGAATTTGTCCCCGTGCTCGCGGTCGAGTCTCTCCAGGGTGTCCAGGGCGTGCAGGATCTCGGGTTTGGTCATACCCGTACGCCGCAGTCTCTGGAGCAGGTCGATCTGCTCGATGGTGAACCGCGGCTCATCTGTGTAGTGAGACATTCTGATGGGACACAAAAGACATTTTATTATTGAATAAATTATGCTATCATATACAAAACACATCTATCACATGTGCATGACTATAGTATGAGAACTTGAATAAATTCAGCTGTTGAACAACATGCATGCAACCTTTAAATAAACTAATGAAAGGAAGCTATAAAAACTACATAAGTGAAAAACAAGGCATGAATCAATATATCAATACTAGGGATGCACCGATACAACATTTCTGTGAATATACCGATATTCAATTACTTAAAAATACATCTGCTGATACTGATGAATAGCAATAACATTGCTTTTTTAGCGTCTGGCATTCAATTATCAAATAAATAGCAAGGTTGCATTTTTAAATCAGCTCAGATTTGTGTCAAAAAATTATTACAGATTAAAGTTTGTGTGGTAATACTTTATAATAAGGTTGCATTTGTTAACAATTAGTTACTGCATTAGCTAACTACTAATACTAATACTACAGCATGTTATTAATCTTTACATTAATTTTGGCATTTACTTATACATTTATAAAATCAAGCATTGTGTTTTAATACATTAATGCACCATAAACTAACATTAATAACTGTACTGACATTAACTAAAATTAACTCTTTCCCCACCATTGACGCCATCTTGTCAATTAAGAGAAAACGCAGAGTTTTTACGGCAATGCATATTTCCACTATTATCCACTAGGTGGTGCTCTTACCCAACTTTTAAAACACTGAAGCACTGATCCAAAAACAGTTAAAACTCTGTGTATGTTTTGAATCTGATCTCTAACAAAAGTCCTTTATAAAAACACAATTATCTTCAAAATTTTAAGAAACCTACCCTTACTTAAGAGGTGATAAAATGAGGACAAATGAAGGTAGGATGAAAGCAGAGGGTCTGTTTTTTTATGTGATATATTGTATTTTTATATATTTAAAGAATAGAATTTTCTGGAAGGCATTCAACTTTTGTGAAAAATTTTAAAAGCATTTTTAAAAATTTTCACAAAAGTTTAATGCATTCCAGACGCACTGGCTCGCAATTTTTTTTAAAAAGCTGGCGGTGAAAGAGTTAACAAGAACTTATCAATGCTGCAAAACTATATTGTTCATTGTTTGGTTATGTTATTTAATGCATTTACTAATGTTTGCTAATACAGTAAAGGGCTGTTCACATTACAAGTAATGTTAGCTATAACGATAACTATATTAGCATTCACACCACCGGGCCATAACGTTTAAATTTATGCCATTTCGCTGTTGAGGTGCAGTACTCGCGCGAATCAGTTACCTTTATTAACCAATATTACATATTTCCTTTAATAAAAATGCTTGTAATTGTTCACATGTCATTAAAGAGGACTAATTTAATGGTATAAATATGTTTTTCTTGCTGCATTTACACAACGGGTTTAACCAGCAGATGTCCTCAACTCTAAACAGTGAAGCTAGTAGTTTGTGTAATCTTATATCTTACCTTTTGATGTAATAGTCAGTGTAGTAAAATAAAAAGCATTTAATGGTGGTTCAATGGTATTTCATGCATTCTGACTTATTAACACAGTTATAGAGTTGTTTCCACATGCTAAATGTAGGCAAAGTGTATAAAAAGCAGTTGGGCGTGTTACAGAGATTTTCTGTGTCGAATGCACTTCGTCAGGGTTCCTACAAGTTTCGGAAAGTTTTTTTCAAAAACAGGTCCAGCTGACGTTACATGGGTTTTTATATGCATCACTTCTTTATATGGGCACTTCCCCCGGAAAACCCCGCCCACCCGTCAATCAGCGGGAAACGCTAGAACTTACAAACATCACATCACACGACAGCTTTGTTTAATTTCAAATGGCACGAAAGAAGAAGTGGGATTTTTTTGGATTTAAGGAGAACAACCCGCGGTAGTAACTCTTCCTTCTTCATTTTTTCGTACGTTATCGGAAAGAATTGGTTAAGCTAATATTTCTTTTATAAATCTGATTAAACTAAAGACTCTTCGGGGGTATAAAGGATCTAATACTACTCTAAAGGTACTCCAGATTAACATCAGAAATGCAGAAACTGCGTGCGTTATGTGAGCTTTAAGTAGTTAATTTCACAGCAACTGCATCAGCGCTGAATACCTGAGGTCATTTTATGTTATAGACCTCAGCAATGAGCTTCTCCACTGAGTCATCTGTCATTTTAAATGTCATGCACTTAAAGTTCAAATAGATTTGATTGGCTATCAATGGTTTATCGTTCATTAGTTGGGGGGAAAATCGCTCCGAAAGTGATCCCAACAATATCGTTCATTGCATCTATATTTTTATAGTTATAGTTTTCATTATAATGTGAATGTCCCTTAAAGTTTTACCATTTGTGCACTATAATAATAATGGTGAAGCACACTGCATTGTGGTACACACTATTGTTCCTAGTGAATCTGGTCGCACATTTTCTCTGCACATTATGCATCCAGAAAGCTGAACTTAACCCAGATGTCACTTCTCAGATCTTAAGATAAACAAGTGTATTATCTTGCTTTCAAGCATACAGCCATGAGCCATCAAATGTAAAAGAGTGCAGTTATGATGATAAAAGCAGAATTACTTTCATCTGACCTACTTAAAATTCTGTTTATTCAAGACGACTCGCAGCGGCAAAGCAAACGCTGCTATTACTGCAACTGTTGTCAGGGAAACTGACAGATGAAGATGCTGTTTATATACACTAACATGTAAAGCATAGTTTTGTTTAACATCCTAATCTAGAGCACATGGTTTAATATATAGCTAATGGTAACACTAAACTACCAGGCGGTAATAGATAACCAGCCCACAGGTTACATTTTAATCATGTTCTGAAACTGTTGATGGACATCACAAAGAGAAACATGAGTATGTTAAACTGATGCTTGCTTTAACAATCACCACTAATACATCTAAAAGGGACCCAAAAATAGATATAGGATGGAAAAGTTAATAACAGACTAGTGACCCAGAGTGGCAACTAAGTAACTTAACCATCCCAAAAGTGCATCTGGTTAGGAGCAGTCTAGCGTTTATTCCAAACAAACTCTATTTACACTAGTTAACCGTTAACCTTACACAACTGGAACCCAAGCATTCGACACTGAAACTGACTCGCAGTAATCTCACTATAATTGCATGCACATATGTATCAGATGAGCCTTATTAAAGTCTAAAATAGGAATGTGGCAGCCACTGCGGCTTTTCTAAAAATACATCACAGTAAGGCTCTGACACAAATAGAAATTGACAAAAATGTGAGCGTGCACCATGACAGAGAAATGAGAGTCATGTCCTCATAATGCACTGATTTTTCTCTCTTATTGGCATTGTTTAGCATGCACTGCTGCATCCCTGCCCATGTGCTGCTTATAAACGCATAAACCCCCAGCAGTACAGCATTGAATACTGCAGGCACTCACTGCAGGGATCTTTATGAGGGCACAGCTGGAGACAGACTGCAAGTCAAGGATGCAGTTCAATGCGCCATGCACACGTGCATCAACTGCAATTTCACTTTATGCAACATCACAGATGTATTCAACTTTAAGATGTATCACTTTATTATTATTATAATGGTCCTGACTTTAAAAAACATTACACTTACATGTTAACTAACTGTCATCAGAGACGTTATTGTGATGATCACTCAATGATCATACTGACTGTGCAAGTACATGTCAACTTTTTTCTACTAACCCTGACACCCATCCTAAACCTAACGGTCAACCAATACTCAACTAATAGTCTCATAAGAGTTTGCTGACATGTAGGTGCATAGTCAACAGAATGTCTAACCGCTATAATAAAGTGTAATATAAATATAAAAGGAGCATTTTAACAGGAAGCCTATACAAACATGCACTCCTACAGACTTTCGAAGTTTAAAATCAAGAGCATCCCACCTAATGTACATGAAAGTGTGTTACTCAGTAAAAAGAAAATCTATATCTGTGCACATTTAGGGTGGAGTATCTGAATGCCTGCTATAAACTCAAGTTATGAATACAGATCAGACATCCATCTACTGCAGCAAACTCATGATCAATGAAGATTATTGACAGATCACACACTTTACATGTGGAAAATACCTAATGTATCATTTAAAAAATCTACATGTATGTCATAAGATGACTGATCACGCCCAGTGTGCATAAAAAATAATGCATGAAAAATACTCAACATGCATTAGATATACATGCCCACATGCACTTATTAAACATGATTTAAATAAGTTTAAACTCATTTAAGTTTTGCATGACTCATTTGTCCTGACCTCTGCAAAACAGATACCAAACGACCTTTAAATAATAGCACACATGCACGTGCAATTCCTAAAACGTTATTCACGCGATTCCTCATTAAAATCATTTCATGCATATGACCGATATGCATAAATGCATGAATAAATACACTCGTTCATCACTTTAACTAAGGTTTAACTAGCAAAATAATCCAACAAATGTGTGTTGCATTACTAACTAAACAAAGCAGAAATGTGAACAAGACTTTAGCGTGTAAACAAGTGACATATGTCGAGGTATATAGCGCGTTTTTATAAACATAAACAAACATTGAATTATACAGGCGGCTAGTTAGCTTAGCACGAGCTAAAACAAACTGACCCGCCTCAGAAATAAAACTACATTTCTTACCTTTAAAGAGTAAAACACGCAAGATGTCAGCGCAGCAGATCATTTAATGCGCTCTTGTTGGGTGATAAAGATGATATTTGATGTGATGTTGTGTGTGGAAGACTCGCCCTGACTGACTGACGGTCTTTGTCTGACTGACAGCAGCCGCGCTGACGTCACGCCGCAAGCTTCACGGACTCATGGGAAATGAAGTTCGTCAATTTACATTCACGCGTTAATCAAGTTCTGATCATTTGCTCTTTAATAGGCTGTTTAATTATTGACGCAAAGGTTTTCCCCAGTAACCCAAGGGAGAGATGGGCTGAGGAAAAGTCAATTGACAAACGTGTGAAAGCTCTATTGATTATTTAATCAAATGCTGTAGACCAGTGTTTCTCAGCAGGGGGTCGGGGCCCACAGGGGAACCTTAGCAGATTTTCAAGGGTTTTAAAATTATTAAAAATTGGACAAAAAAATCATTAAAATGAGCTAATACGCGCAAAAG
Source organism: Misgurnus anguillicaudatus (assembly GCF_027580225.2). Lineage (NCBI taxonomy): Eukaryota > Metazoa > Chordata > Actinopteri > Cypriniformes > Cobitidae > Misgurnus > Misgurnus anguillicaudatus. The sequence continues at coordinate 37,413,576 of NC_073354.2, read as the reverse complement.
TTAAGATGTTTCTTTCTCTTTTTTTGGCATTGTAGTAGTACCTACTGAAAATCCAGCTAAGACCAGCATAAGCTGGTAGCTGGTTTAGTTAGTTTAAGGTGGCACTAGCTGGTTTACAGACTGACAAAGCTGGTCATGCTGGTGGGTCAGATGGTCTTCCAGCCTGACCAGTAAGTCCAGCTAGACCAGCTTAAAAAGTGAACAAAACACAGCTAGACCAGCTTGCTACACCAGCTTCCTACACCAGCAAAACCAGCTAAAACCAAGCTGGGAGACCAGCTAAAACCAGCTCACCAGACCACTTATGGTCTTAGCTGGATTTTTCAGTAAGGCAAATATATATCTGTCTAGTTATTCCAAGTTCTATTTAATTTTATGTGAGAAAAATATTGTTGTGGGCAACTAGGGGGCATTGAAGTGAAAAAGTTTGGGAACCACTGCCATGGGCTTCATCAAACTTCCAAGGGGGCCTTGAGATTACATAAAATGACAAAAAAATAAAACCAAGAAGCATTAAAACAAGCTAAAACAACTAAAAGCATTATATGATTACTTAAAGGTTTTTTCTTAACGAATATACATCTTAAACTGTCAAAAAAGGTTGGATCCACTGCTGTCAAACACAAACTGACCCCGCTTGTCAAAGCAAGTTTTTTTTTTTTATTGTGCATTACAGTGCACCTATTTCATTGCTAAAAACATTTTGTGTATTTGATTTAATACATTGTGTTCGCGTGGTTTATGGCTAAAAAACACATTATTTTCCACATACTGTAAATTTTTTAACTCTCTTCCTGAAACGCACGGATTTGAAATGTGCCGCTCCTTACCATGTTTGAAAGATTCGCTCACAATGTAATGCTAACAGAAGTTAACTTACAGGCTGTGAGTCTAAAGTGGGAGGAATTATAATAATGTCGGTCTTGTCTACATCACCAATCCCAGGAAGTAAACTGTTGCTTACAATCCGTGTTGTAGTCCAAGAAAAGAGATTTAAGTTGGAGACGATAATTGGCGTCATCGTTTACTTTGGGATCTGTACCTTTTGCTTGTTGTTAACGTGTACTTATACACACTTACACACCAAAGGAAATGTATGAAATCATGAATCGGACGATAGGTGCTCTTTAACAGACAATTACAATAAGGCAGAAACATAATATAAAGTAAAATAACAGTCTCAATGAACAAATCACAGTTTTAAGAAAGTACCCTTACAAAAATAAACCATGCTTTTACTACAGTTAAAACCAAAACACCATTGTATTCAAAAACCATTGTTAAAACATGGTTACTATAGGGTTTTGCTAATAGTAATCAATACAAAAAAAAAAAAAAACATGGTTACTTTACCACAAAAGACATGGTTAATTTAAACATGAAAAAAATACATAAACAAAAAGTTAAAATAAAAACGCAGACATCAAGTTTCTTCTAATCATTTCAAGTCCTTTGGGTTAAATAACCTTCTACCGCTTTTCAGTTTTGCTTTACTTAAAAAATTACAGTAAATCCAAAATTATTTTTGAAACAGAAAACATTTGCTTTATTTTCATATATTTACATTTATGCACGTCAAATTTCCCCATTATAAACAAATTATTCAAAAGAAATGAGTGTACCAAAATTTTTATCATTTTTAGAGAAATGAGATATCAGAGCTTTAAGACACTCATACCAGACCAACAAGCATTAAACATTCAATTAAAATTAAATTAAAATTAAATTAAAGCATTGAACAGTCAAAAAACAAATGTACTGTTGTTTCAGTCTCAGAATCACAGAAAGTGATATTCAAAATGATTGACAGCGCAGAAAGTGTTTTCTGATTGGCTAATAGCTCTGACTGGCTCACCTTGATTTTTTTACACGTGAGGTTTCTCCACTACGGATATCTCCATTATGTTTTACTGAAAATATCACAGGTGCCGTAACTGGGACATTTGGTTCCTTTCAAACGAAAGATTGTGTAAATATTTTATAATCCTTGTAAAAATCAAATCATGCATCTCTTGGTATGTTTATTTGTCAGCAGAGGGCGCTTTTTAATGACTTATATGACCACAGAGGAGAAAATGGACGCTATCCATGTAAGTAAAATAAAGCACAGATGAACTTTACATTGTTAACTTTGATCGGATGATAGATTAGTGGTTTATTATCTGGTCTAAGAGTCTATTATAGGTTCATACACCAGAAAGAAAGATTCATTGACTGTCTGTCACCATTAAATGTGATGTTATTCGGCATATGTTCACTTATGGATGTTTCAGTCACGTGACAAATGAATATAATGGTAAATAGATAGTAAGAGTCTGTTTGTATTGTCTGGACTGTGTGTAGGGGTTTAAATTCTTTGACTACACAATAAACACTGATCTCTGTCTGTAATGAATGAACAATCTGTTTCATTGCCATACATTAATCTACATATATTATAACGTGTATTAATGTAATATTATGAATGTTTGAGGGCTGTCTACAGTATGACATAAACCACACCAGCAAAACTCGTCAAGTTTAAAGAAACTGAGCATTTATCTTACCAAGATTTACATATTTACATGAAAAAATGAACCTTACAACAATGACATGTGTTTTTGGTTTGCAATGACATCAATGATGACAGAACTTAAATTTTAAACTCATTTTTGAATCAACTTGTACTGGTGGTTATAGGCGTATACTGTATGTGAATGTGTTGTTGTTGTTGTGCTTTTCTACGTCTCATGTCTGTCCTTCAGTATTTTATTGCTATCTTTAATGTCCCTCCTATAATAAATGTTTTGCAGATGAACACACACCTAAAGGCAACACTAAAGTCTTGTTGTCAAACATCTTTACAATGGAAGCAGAACTATAAACACAAGAAAAACACAATGTCATTTCTAACACCTCTCTGTCAGTGTTTGGTATTTGTTGTCATGTTTGTGACACTTTTTCAAGACCACAAGAAAGTCAATAACTGTCTTCAGGCTACAGTGTTTCTCATAGTAAAAGATCTGTGATCACTTGTATTTTGTTTACATGTTATAAACTTGTAGTAAACATTTTAAACAACAATAAAACACAATATCTTACAGTACTGTAAGTACTTTGCACAAAAGAATGGGGGAAAATAATAATAGCGTTTTTACATTGCAACACTTATTGATGATTTTCCCTCAATATTCTTATTACCATTTTTATCTGGTAATTCTGCATTCTTTTATTTTATACCATATTCTGATTGGTTAAAAATGTTCCTCGGCTATGCATTATTTTTCAATAAACACACACCTGACCTGTCAAATGTTTTAAAGGCGACGTTTCACAAGACGTTTATGTGAAGTACATAAGAGTACATACGTGAAGTAGATTTTATTTATTATTTAAGACTTTTATGTGAAGTACATAAGAGTACATATGTGAAGTAGAATTTATTATTTTAACATGTTAAAATTGACACTTTGTATGTGTGAGCAAAACATTTTTTGTTTTTATGTAATATTATGCAGTAATGTGTCCTTTAAAATGCAAATAAGCAGATTTTTGCAGTAAATGGCAGTGTTGTGGTTGGATAGTGCAGATTAAGGGGCGGTATTATTATAATAAGACCCCCTTCTGACATCACAGAGGGAACCAAATTTCAATTGACTATTTTTTTACATGCTTGCAGAGAATTTTAAGTTTACCAAAACTTATTTACCGGGTTGATCTTTCTCACACTTTCTAGGTTGATAGAAGCACTGGGGACCCAATTATAGCACTTAAATATGGAAAATTACAGATTTTCAGGATATTTTCCCTTTAAAAGAACCACCAGAGCAATGTCTGGTAACCATGGTATAAGAGGAATAATTGACTCTGGTCTTTTGAATAATATAAGAAATAATTGACGACGGGCCATTGAATTATAAGAAAATAATGCACACCGAAGGTGGTAATGCCGTTACACTGTGGGTGTGCATTATTTTCAAATAATTCAAAGGACTGGAGTCAATTATTTCTCTTATACCACGGTTACCACAAACATTGCTCTGGTGGTTATTATAAGACATTTGACAAGTTAGGTGTGTGGTTATCAAATAATAATCCATACCCATGGAACATTTCTCAACTAATCAGAATACAGCTTTAAACAGACCCGTGGTATAATCAAAAATAATGCACATCCGAGGTGTAACAGCACTTTGCTTTGCATCATCATGCAGCATTACCACCTTGGGTGTGCATTATTTTTGCATAATTCAATGGCCTGTCGTCAATTATTCCTTACCATGAGGTTGTTAAATGCTTCATTCTGATTGGTTGACAAACATTCTAAGGGTGTGCATTATTTTTCAGTAAAGTAGCTCCACACTAATGCATGAATATTTAAAAATTCATAAAAAATATTTCAACTATCCCTATCTGATTCACCTGCATACTTTAAATTTCCAGACACAGAACCGTCATTTCTACCCCAGCAACTGCTTTGACTAGTTATGACAGTCTATTCCTCATTTGGCAGAATACCATGTCCAGCTGTCAGCAGGGTTCACGAAGGTCTGTTTCAAACCCCCTTCAGCTGCTAAACGCTATGAGAGACTGAGCGCATGGGTTAAAATTAGCTCTTAGTCAACAAACTACTTCACAGTTGAGAACATAAAGGAGCGCTGGGTCTCTTCACACTGTCTAAACTCTTTCTCCTGTCTGTCTTTCTTTTATCCAGAACGCTGGAAAGGAAAAGAAGAGAACAGAAGTGAAGTCTGATATTCTCTCTCTCTCTTTCTCTCTATCAAGTCATTGTGCTCGCTCACATTTGGATACTGGACAGCACAGTGCAAAAGCACTCAAACGGTCTCGGTTCTGACAGTAAGAGAAGACGACGACGAGAAGATCGATCGGCAGAAGACAGAAAGTGTTTCTCGGTGATGGTTTATTACAGGAACGCTTCAGCTCTGGTGGACGTTTCTCATGTTGATGACATATTTTTAAAAACTTCACTGACTTTGAAGCAAAGTCATCTTCATTGAGCTGATATCTGCAACTTGGGACCACTTGATCACAAACGGTAGGTCACATTATTAAAATTCATCGAATGATTTTCTTATCAGCACATTTGTATTCAAATCTGATGTTTCTTTACTAAAGTGACATTTTGTGTACCTGGACACAAATTATTTTATTCGAAAGATCTTTTAAATTTATTCATGTAGTTGTGATGTAGAGGATTTAGAAACGAATACAATGATTTGAAGTCACTATATTTTAACATCAGTAACCTTTTGAGTTTCTAAAGAACTCAGAAACTTTATACACATAAAAATCCTATAGTTAAAAGCTGTTGTGAAGAATTGATTTATGAATGTTTATAAGAGTAAATATTTTAGTTAGACTGCCATAGGATATGTTTTATTTCATGGTGACAATGTGACTGTTGAGTGTAACGTGAGAGGTTTATTCAAGGGTAGATTTACTGAGAGGTCAAAATGTACTCATCCATGTTTTCACTTTATAGGATGTGACTGATGATGGGCACTGACAAAAAAGCCACCTTTAAAATATATATATCATTGCAACATGGGAGCCAATAACATTTCGTGCATTGGATGTAAATGTTGACAGTGATGCGTTTCAATGCTGCCCATCAATACTGAATTTCTTTCGATCAAAGATCTTTAGTTTCATTCTGTTCCTTGTTTTTAATCTTCTTGAATCAATGATAGCTTTATATTATATTCCAGAGAAAGTTGTTTGGACGAATCTTGTGTCTTTTTGGAGGTGGACAGCATCCATCGGCATGCGCTTTTAGTGTATAGAAGATTCTTGTGTGACTTCATTGTGAGAAAGGGTTAGTTTCAGGAAATAATTGCACTTTTAGTTGATATCATTTCCTATAGACTGTGATCTCTGGGGAACAGCGATGTTGACAAAGCCAAAGCCCTTTGAAGTTCACCGTTACTGTCATGATGTCTAAATCAGCCGGTGTGACCTAATATTCCCTCGGAGAACTGTGTAAACATTTCAATTTGTGAAGGACGAGGAGTCTGCTGCTCATATGTCTCTCATGGGAGGTAATAGAAGAAATAAAGTATGTGTTTAAATTCAGGATGAACTTTACAAACAAAGCTGGAATTTAAATCATGTTAGGCTTTAAAAATGACTGCAGTACTGAATCATCACTATACGCTAGGTCGAAAGTTGAACGTTTTTCATTGTATGGTTTGCAAGTATCCAGAAACATGAAAGATAAAAGGAAAATGTTTTTGCATGTTTTGGGAGTTTGTAGTGCGCTGGCAGGGAGTTGCCATCAAGTTGGGTTTAGATCAAAGCATCAGTATGGGTCATTTTATTGGTGGGGCTCAATAGCTCAAGATGACTTTTGACAAATTTGTTCTTTTTTGCGGAAATGTGTTTAGATGCTTCTCTATTGATATGTGATATTAAACACACCAGCTTTAAGAAATAACATCCCGTTTTTTTTTTAATCAGACTCGGTGTTGACTCAATGATCAGCACTTTAGTATTCTAGTTAGTGGTGGTGACCCATGTAGCAACAGTTGTTGTGAATAAAGTCTCTGATTTCTCACACACCTCTCTCGTTCCCATCGGAATGATTAGCCAAACATTTCCCTTGAATCATGGACTGCAGTTAGCACTCATGTCACCGCAGGACTGATAAAACACAGATCATGACATCAGCGCGCTAATTCTGCACGGCCATGTGAGACTCTTACTGTCTGCCTGTCCTTAACATCGTCATAACAACACACACACACACACACACACACACACACACACACACACACACACACACACACACACACACACACACACACACACACACACACACACACACACACACACACACACACACACACACAGAGTTTGTTTGTTTATTTATTAAGTTGGCTTGTTTATGTGCGTAGTTTATTTTTAACTTCCAAACAGATCATATCAATATCGCTCTTGAGTTTATTATGAATTATTACTCACACTTACTTACTGCAGTGACTTTTAAAAGTACCATGTCAGTATATGTAAGCTATAACACTGTTATTAACCCAAATATTGTCTTTATTTACCAAATGAAGTAAACATCAATTAATATTTTGAAGATTTAGACATACTTAAAAAATCTTAGTTCATTTAACTTTTAAGTGAATAAAATTCATTAAACTTAAACATTTGAGTGAAATTAACTTATAACTTATAATCAGTCATGAATTTTCTGTTATAACACTATTTATGACCAGTGGCGGCCAGTGACTTCTTTTTCGAGGGTGCACGATGCAAAGCCGTCATGTGGGGTTCATCAAAAAATGTGTTCGGCACGTCATGTAAACTGATGTGCTTCACGCATCATGTCAAAATAAAGGTTTATGATAAAAGTGACGCTCACATTTGCTAGATACTGGTTTAAACTCATGTGTAATCAGAGTTTAGTGTTAAGTTATTGTCTTGCGAGTATTTTGTGAACGTGAGCGTCTCTTTTATCATAAACCCTTTCGATGTGTGTGCAGCAGGAACTTATTTTGTGTGTGCAGCAGGAACTTATTTTGACAAGACGCATGATACACATGGTTCACATGACGCTTAAACACATATTTTGAATTCACAGCCCTCGTAAGAGAAATCACCGGCCGCCACTATTTATGACATTAAAAGTAATTTAAAGGACAAGTTTGGTATTTTACACTACTTGTCCAAACTTGTCCTTTAAATGAATTAAAAATAGCAAAACTTTGAACTGAATCTTTTTACAGAGCAATTTTACTGAGTTTACTGAACTACTTGCTGAATTATATTGGAAGTTCTAGAAATTTTAAGTTAAAGGGACTGTAAGTAGAATTTTAAGTGCTTTATTAATCAAAATGTCTTTATTCATAAATATGTCCTCGTTGGTGTCCAATGACCTCTGCCAGTGATCTTTTCTTTGTAAGCTAAGAATTTCTTCTCATTACTTACATTGAAAGGGTAAGTCCAAGGAGGCTTCCATGACGTTCTGCAATATTGATAAACTATAATAGCAGAGAGGGACAAAAAGAACTAGCCTACCAACGCATTTCCACAACGCGTTTTCATTCAGAACACGTGAACTACATGAAACAGACAAGGAGATCAGTGAGTACATAACGGCTATCGTAGTTGCAACACACATTTGGAAAAGCAAGGCGCTAGAGAGTACTATTCGTTTGAATGCAAAATACAATTTCACAACTAGATGGGGTAAATCCTACTTATTGCCCCTTTAAATGTTCTCTTGTTTTTGTTCACATTACTTCATTTTTTACGGGCAACAACTGTCCTCCAAGTTTTTAAGGTAAATTCAACTTAATTGTAAATCTTAATTGTGTCAATGCAACCATTTCAGTTGTGAATTTTTCATGATACAGCACAGCCTCGAGTACCTTATTGTTTTAATAAAACAGTTAGTTAGCACACATACAAATATTAAAGATTTTAACACTTTCATTAACTTTCATGTAATCCCTGAGCGACTGTGAACAGTAGGAGAATATTTCACATATGTTTACATTACTAAGGGTGCAGCCGTCATAGCTGTGCTTTATCATAAATAAACCACAGCTATTGACCAATCAAAATCAAGCACTGGAACTGTTACAATTAGTATGATAGCATATATTGAAGTACCGTGGATAGGGCTGCAACTAACGTTTATTTTCATTATCAATTAATCGGGCGATTATTTTTTCGATTAATCGGATAAAAACATAATATATAACATAATATAACATAATATACTTATTATAGCTAAATAAGGCACTAAATTATACTCTTCATGTGTAAGTGTACTTTTAAAAGTGCAAAAGCCACACACTAATAGAGTTTTACTAACATAACCCTTTTGATTTTAATATTTTAAGCCTTAAATAAAAAAGTTTGTGAAGCTTTTAAATAGTAAAACATCGTTAAATGTCAAAACATAAATAAACTAAACAAATCGAGTCTTCACAACGAATTTCATTATTGATTTTAATCGATTTGATCGATAAGTTGGTGAAGTACAGTATTATTGTACCATAGTCCTTTTTTGTAATGAATGACTATTTTACTTTTGCAGGCTTTCTTAGGTTTAAAAGACAGTACTTTTGTAAACACAGAAGTTACGTAGGTATATTTACAGAGTAATAATTTCAGCCATATGTAAAGTGTTAAACTCTTCACCTGTTGGTACTTTAGGGGAACACTCCCTTCAGGAAGGGTGTGAGTCTCTATAAATGAACGCCACAGCAGCCGTGGGACCCAGAATGAACATTATATCATTACAGAGTCTCCGATGAAGTCATCTCTGTGCTGCAGCCCACACCTATTGTCCGAAACAACTGTGGCTTTAAGCCAAAAGCATTACTGTGTAGACGGCCGCTGAGAGATTTAAAGTCGCTGACGGCCAAATTCTTTCCCTGCTCTTCCAAATCAACGTGCAGATTTCTGTTTTTGATAGATAATTTGTGACACACATTCCTCATTTAGCATAAAATGGTATATATAAAGTTACTTTTTTAACTTAATGCTGGTTTGCCATTTGCATACTGATGATACTTTACTGGTGATGTAAAGTACATAGTACTTAAAGAATGCAGTGGGCGGTACAGAAGTGGTAACAGACATGTCGTATTAAGATAAAATTAATGTTAAAAAAATCTTTTACTATTTAATTTTAATAATTAAACATATCTGTTGGTCACTGTGCTCACTACACAGCTGTAATTTTTTCCATGTCTTTCCTTACTGTACTGTATATCTGAGTAATGACATCATCATCTTCACATCAGAAAAGCATGAGGTCTGAGGTCATGCTGGAATCTGAGTGAAACCATGTGGAGATTAAAACAGGAGTTTATCACTAACATGTACTCATCCACCAGAGCCGGGCCAAAGAAAAGAGTGAACTTGTATAAAGCATGGATGAAACGCTGAGCTTATAATACAAAATGTAGTTCTCGTTCTGGGTCAACAGATCTAACAAACTACTAAACCTCTTTCTGAAGGAAACCATTTGTGCAGTGGAAAATATGTTATAGATAGCACAAGTATTCATGAGGGAGGAAAAACATATTGAGAAAAAAAACAGAGCTTTTTTGGGTCATTCTCAGGATGATTTTTATAGTTAAAGGTGCTAAATAATGCATAGAAATCTTGTTCTCTAATATCTACACAGAATATTTGTTTCTTATTAAAGGTGCAGTGTGTAATTTTTAGAAGGATCTCTTGACAGAAATGCAAAATAATATACAAAACTATATGATCACGGGTGTATAAAGACCTTTTTATAATGAACCGTAATGTTTTTATTACCTTAGAAAGAGACATTTTTATCTACAGACACAGTGGGTCCCCTTACAGGGAAGCCACCATTTTGTGCCACCATGTTTCTACAGAAGCGCTTAACGGACAAACTTTTTTACTAAGTACATGTTTTTCAAATGATCCAGAGACAGTTTTACATGTCCATTTAGGATTTGTCCTCAGAATGAAATGGTCTATTATTACCTTATTTGAAAGGGTCATGAATAATAATGTTGAGCTCTGCTCTGATTGGCTGTTTCGCAGCTAGGCTCATGATGTCAGTAGCTCACAACAGTCCTTAAATGTTTAAGCCTGTATCAGTCGAAGATATAGATTTGGAGGAACGTCTAATAGTTTGGAGATTGTTAAAGGGCTACCTTATTATGCAAAATCCACTTTGACAAGGTGTTTGGACATAAATGTGTGTTGGCAGTGTGTGAATAAAAAATGTACCCACTCCTTTTTTAATCCCCCTTAAGCAAAAGCTCATTAGACATGCTGTTGTGATTCTCTTGTTAATGTGACATCACACTGATAAAGCCCCGCCCACAGCCACTGACTGACAACCCTGCATTACTATAGTTTCCACCCTTAGCAAGTTGTACGCTGTCCATCATTTCTCAATAGTGAGACACTGCATTCGCAGGATTCACAATCACAGTCTCTTAAGGAGCTGTAGCTCATTTGCATTTAAAGGTATAGACACGTAAACAACATGATTTTGTCCCACCCAAATAGGGGCAGTTTGGACATACTATAATAAACTATTTGTGGGATATTTTGAGCTGAAACTTCACAGACACATTCTGGACACACCTGAGACCTATATTAAATCTTGTAAAAATGGGCATAATGGGTACCCTTTAATCGACATTTCTGAGTGGTAAGTTTGTCTTTTTTCAGTTTGGACCTGCAAACGTAACTGTAATGTCAATAGTAGAACTTCAACCATAATGTCATTACCATGAACTCCTATTATTCATCTATGCCTTTGTAAATACAGTTTTACCTTCCCTCCTGTGTTTTTGAAGCTTTGATTGTGTTTATGGTGTGCAATATAGCATGTGTTCATGTGTTGTGTGTAAAAAAATTCATTATTTTTCACACAGTTTACTTATCTCAATACCGCTGTTTTCACTGTCCTAAAAACGAGCTGATGTCTTCTTTGTTCTATGAAGTCCCTCCTTCAGAAATACGTTTGTTTAGTGTGTTGTGATTGTGTAGTTTGTTTAGTGTGTTGTGATTGTGTAGTTTGTTTAGTGTGTTGTGATTCGATAGCAGCTTAGCTTAGCAGATCCGTTTGAGCCAAAGCTGGCGACTGACGTATTCCTGTGGGCGGAATTTAGTCAAAAATAGTTTTATTGATGTCAATCAACCGGGAAGTAGAGGGTTGTAGTCCAAACCAGCTGTTCTTTGTAGTCCTTAAAAAGTGAATTCTTTTAAAGGAAAATATCGCTTGACATTGAACTTTGAGCTTTATCATTTTGCAGGAATTATTTATGCTCTAACAGCAACATTACACACTAACTAAAGCTTGAAAAATGGGATCAGGAAAAATTGCAGCTTTTTTGAATTTTTTCTTAGATTGAAAGTGGACATTAATCGAATAGAATAGATTTACTGATTAAAGGGCCGTTCACACTACGGACGACAATGCTAAAAATGTAGTTTTAAAAATCATTCTATATTTAAGAGAATAACAAAGTTAACGTCATAACTAAAACGATAAACAGTCCCTCCAGAAAAACGCAATTAGATCGCATGATTCAACGCATAATCAGCCAAAGTCTGCATATTTTTTCAAATACGCTGCACTTTTGCAGCATAAATTGCAGATTTCCGTGCACAAAATATGCGGAGCTTGCATAATTTCATAATCCCCACATTTTCGTAGCAAAAAAATCACATATATCTTAGCAGAAAGTTGAAAAATGCTGCATTTACTTTACACAAGTGCAGCCATGTCCCATGTTGCCATGTTATGAAGTGACGTGATTATGTGACGGAAACAATTTAACATAATTGAAAAGCTGCAAGAGCTGCAAACAGTTTTTGCAAGTTCACGCAATTTCATGCATAAAATTGCATAAATATCCCGCATATATTCCATCTCATTTTTTAAGAAAACGTGCTGCGAGATCAAAGATTCTTGCCCGCAACAATCACAAAAAACTCCACGATTTTCTGAAAAGACTGGATAAAGATACAAGAAACAATATCATTTGGATAACTTTTGTAGCGATTGTTTTTTCTCCCAACTTTTTTCTTGATTTATTTATTTTTATTCTGAATGATAAACAATTCACAGCCAATCAAATCTATTTGAATTTAAAGTGCTTGAGTATTTAAAATAGCAGACAACACTGAGGTCCATTACATAAAATTACCTCAGGTATCCAGCGCTGGTGCAGTTGCAGTGAAATTGATTAAATAATATTTTTATTACACTATGAGATAAGATACACAAACTATTCACTGTTTAGAGATTTACCAAATGCAGTCTGCTGAGGTCATCTGCTGGTTATAGCCGCTGTAAACAAGAACAGCATATTTAAACCTTTAATGATAAAAGCAAAAGTTTTTATTAAAGGAAATCAACAATATTAGTTAATACCATTAAAGGTAAATGATTTGTGCGAGTACTACAGTGCACAAGTAAATTAACATAAAGTTATTGTTGTCATCCTGTGGTGTGAATGCTAATATAGTTTAATATCGTTTTATTTAGCGTTATGGTTATCGTTCAAGTGTGAATGGTTTTTTAGACAGTACTTATGGACATTAATTTATTTAAGTTTATTCAGAAGTATTTGACTACTGAATGTTGTGACTGGCCAATCAGAATCTAGTATTACAATACTGATTGAACAGTTGTGACATTCTCTGGGTAAAATATGTTTGTATATTGAAAGCTAATCTGACAACTGATTTCCTAAAAATCCGTTCCAGTTTCTCAATTCTCTCATGAATCTGAAGTGTCTTTCTTTTTTACAGAAAATAAATGAGTTTATGTAAAGTGCAAAGATTTGTATGATTGACATCTGAACTTTAACCTAATACAAAGTAAACAGTAAATGATTCCTTATTTATATTTATATATTTATAATATACATGTTCTCTCTCTCTCTCTCTCTCTCTCTCTCTCTTTCTCATATCTCATATGTGATATCAGCTCACATTTATTAGTTTAAGGTTCTGGATCTTCTCACATCTCATTATTTCCATGCTTTGTGATAAAATAAGGCATGTCCTTTAGGTAACCGACTGTTTAATTTGGTTGTATTTTTTCAATAATTCCACAAAACCCTAAAGTACTTAAATCCATCCTGACGTGTCATTTTAGAGGTAGGGGAGACCGGGGTTGGTTGTCACAATTTTTACTAATGCATGTATTGCTCATCTTCAAAAAATCTTTCAGCAGTAACTCCTACATGAAATGAAAACTTGGGGTCTTGGCTTTAAATGTGTATACTTTTTACTTTTATAATGTATTGTAACAGGAAGTAATTAACCATCAAAGACACTCTGACACAATGTGGTTTATAACGGGGTTGGTTGTCCCTATAGAGGTTCAATAGGATTTCAGTGATAAATTGAGATCTGAAAAGTTAATGTGTATCTTTTTAGTTTTTTAAGCTAGAAACTTCAAATAAGTTTTAATATGAATCCACCCCTATGATAGTTGTCATCAATGCCCATTATGTTTAAACAATGTGATTAAAGTGGGTGATCAGTTACTTGAATTGTCTACTGTGTTGAGAAATAAAATGAAAAATTTTTTAGTGTTAAAACCTCTTTATTTAATGCTTTATTTATTTTATTTTAACAGCAAACAAAAACAAACAAGCAGACCAACAGTCTTAAAAGGTCTACATGTCCAATACTCACATGTGACAACCAACCTAATGAGTGTTTTGTTTTTGAATGACTAATATCCTACAAGATCTCAACACAAAAACAACACCAACATGAAAATTTACTCTGACCCATAAAAATAAAAAAATGTCTCCTAACATCAATGTTTTATATCTGCTTAGCAAAATTTCAAGTGCAAATGAGTAAGCTATTAAAGGCTAACAAATTGATATCAAAATTGTACCACAGCACCATGTAGTGTGTCTGTAATAAGCAGTGAGACAACCAGCCCCGGTCTCCCCTACATTTTGATGAAAGATGATTCAATAAGAAGTAAAGCTTTTCTACTTGAGAGTAAAATGAAGAAAGCGTATCAAGAAAGTAAAAAGGGGTTGAGTGTGATGTTAGGGCTGAAGTTGTGTATGAATATCCTTGAGAAGTTATGTCATGTGTTTAGATTCTGCTTGTGTCATGGAGAGAATTATTAATAACAAACAATCTGAGAAATGTGAGCTTGTTAATGTTTCCCATCCTTTTATTAGTGTCTATGTTAGAAGAACGAGAGATGTCTTTATATTAGATACAGTACACAAATCTCATCTCTCGTCTCTGAATGATTACAGGATGATTATGAGCTCTTGGTGATTAGATCATTAACATTAATGCTGTAAAGAACTTATTTCTCTCTCTCCTTATTTAGTCAAAATCCTCCACATCAATAAATCAAAGCTTTTAGAAGACTTCTTTCTCAAGTACTGTGTGTGTTTGTGACTGTGTGTTTTTGTGTGTGTGTGTGTGTGTGCGTGTGTTCGTCACAGGAGTGTTTCAGGTTGTGTGATAGGACGGTCCTGCACAATTAAAAGTCCTGTCAGTTATGTTAGCAATGTCCGACTGGCATGAAACTCATTTTGTGATCCCAGTTTAGAAGCAGTGTTATGTGAATGTGCCAGTGTTTGAGTGTTTATGTTTGTGTATAACTTCATCCAGCTATAGCAACATTCATTTCTAAATATAAACACTGTGTGCGTGCTGCTGAAAATACTCCAAGAATCTGAGATATTAATTATCACAAGAGCGACTTCATTCACACCAATTTAAATTTCTCTAGGGACGTCAACGTAACAAAAGCTCTATATGTCTGTGAAGTTCAGCAGTGTTTGTCATGTGTCTCAGTCTGATCGGTCATTGAAGTCTTTCTGTTGTCCTCTGTGGATGTCTGTCTCTATAAATACGGTTTAATTTCAGCACAGAGCAGCTGGACTCAGTGTCCAGGGAGACGCTCATGAGACGTGAGGAACAGATTCTTGTGTAAATATATAGAAGATAAACCTACTTTTATATCCACCAGCTGCCTCGGCCTATTATAATAAGAGAACTAAGGTCATCCAAAAATTGTCAGGCATAATCAGATGTATAAAAATACACCCATCTCATACGAGAGTGTTGTGATTTAAATATCTAATGTAAGGATGCACCAATGCAAAACTTTTGTGCCAATGCACATATTTGATTATAATGACATCTACCAATACGATAGATACCGATAGTTTTGCTTTTTACTCCTTGTTTGAAATGATTATATGTTGTGAAATCCTAGACGTGCAATGAGTACAAACTGTAATTCTGTTTTCATTTTTACCCAATTCAAAAAAATCACACAGTTTGAGTTCTGATGCTTTTTTCTGCCCAGGATATCATCTGCCCTGATCATCCAAAGATTTTAAACAACCAGCAGATGTCGTATTGCGGGAGAAATTATTGTTTTATCTTCCGATACGATTATAGGGCGATATATCGGTGCATCTCTCTAATCTTAAGTACTGCTGGATATTAGTTAGCATTGCGCTGTTAATAGTTTCAGTACACTGAAAAAAAATTCATTCAATTTACTAATTTTTTTCAATTTATTACAATTTATTTAAGCTAAATTTAAACGACAGTTTTTTGTTTTGTTTTTCTAATTTTTTTGTTTAAATGTAGCTTAAATAAATTGATTGCGACCACTTTCCTTAAAATATTGAGTACATTGAATGAATAATTTTTTCAGTGTAACACTTTACTACTTAAAGTGTTGTTCATAAGACTGACATGACACCTTCATCATCATGACATGACAAGTCTCATAAACATGAAGGAGATTTTATTCACATTTATAACAACTTTCATTAAGTGTTATTTGTTCAATTATGTCATTTTTAATGCAAAGATGACATTGTTTGAATTGTCTTTGTAATGACAACTTGACATTAACCAGTGCATCATAACTTAAATCTCAAATCTCATTTAAATCTTAAATATCGTCATAAATCTGTCAGAAACATGACATAGCAGAATAATGATCAAACTTAAGAAACTACCTAGATTTATGGGTTAATATTACATTAAACTGTTATTTAAAGGTCTTTCAGTGTTAATAATGTCACTTATATATATAATTTATATATATCAAAAGATTATACTTAACTTTATGTAGGTGCACAATACATAAAAACTGACAACTACACTGAAAAAAATGATTCATTCAATTTAGTCAATTTTTTAAGGTAAGTGGTTGCAATCAATTTATTTAAGCTACATTTAAACAAAACTTTTTTGATTTGTTTTGCCTTTCTAAAAATTTTTTTGTTTAAATGTAGCTTAAATGAATTGATTGCAACCACTTACCTTAAAAAATTGAGTAAATTGAATGAATAATTTTTTATCTTTTTCACAAAGAGGGTTCTGACATTTTCTGACATAGAAGAAAAAAACGAACAAAACATTTAATCAATGTAATTTAATTTATTGTAATTAACTTTGCAACAATATGGACCCAATGCTGCATGGCTTTACCCATTATTGTACTTATTTCATTTCATTTCATTTCAGATGAATCGGTCTCCAAATGCAATGAAATATAATTTTATTATAATATTTAATAATATTTATTATTATTATTATTATTATTATTGGGGCAGCAGTGGCTCAGTGGTTCATGTAGGTTGTCTGCAAATCGGAAGGTTGGTGGTTCAATCCCGGACCAAGTGTTGAAGTGTCCTTGAGCAAGACACGTAACCCCAGCTGCTCCCGACGAGCTGGATGGCGCCTTGCATGGCTGACACCGTCTGTGTATGAATGTGTGAGTGAATGAGTGAATGTGAGGCAAATTGTAAAGTGCTTTGGATGGCCATAGGTCTGTTTTCATTTACCATTATTGAATGATTGATTTTATTTGTTAAATACATGGAGGAAAGAAAAAAAACTATTTGAAAGAGTATTAACACTTAATAACATTTTACTGACAAAATTATACTTGTGCAATTGTAGATGAGGTCAAGAAAAATATCAATGACGCTATTATAACACTTAATGACATTTTAATGACAAATTATATTTGTATCACTGGTACAAAGTGGTGAGTTATGTTGTTATGTTAATGTCAAGTCAAAGACATCTCAAACAATGTCATCTTTGCATTAAAAATGACATAATTGAACAAGTGACACTTAATGAGGGTTGTCATAAACATCCATAAAATCTCCTTCATGTTTATAGCACGTGTCATGTCATGATTATGAAGGTGTCATGTCAGTCTTATGAACACCCCTTCAAGTAAAGTGTTACCATACCAGTCCTGTTGTTGATGTTATTGTTCAGTATGTAAGTGTTATTTTAATTTAATTAAGTATTATTAAACAGAATAATGGTTAGGATGACAAATCAGAAGTACAATTGCTGTGTTCTGTTATAAAAGTGTAAAGTGACTGCAGGTGTTTATATGCATTTGTATATGCTGTTTCTAATGTTCTGTCAATACCAGGCTGATTATTCAATGTGTGTTTATGGTTAGAAAGAAACCCTGAAGTATTAAACGCTGTTTGCCTACAAATATGAATTCTTTAAATCAAGTATGATGATATTTTTCTCAGTGATCAGATTCTGATTCTGATTTCTCCCTGGTGGACAACAGCGCAGGTGAAAAATCCCACTTCTCAAACACTTACATGTGTGTTGATTTTATTTAACTTTCTGACCTAACGAATTCAACACATTGAACATCTTGTTTTAATTTTAGGTGCATGCACTATTTTCTTTTTCCAAATGCTTTTCTGATGGGAACATGGATCCTGCGAGACATGTGGGTTGTGGGATATGAGTGTAGATATGTGTAGATGAGGTTTGGTGTGAGATCATAAAGGGAGGCTGTTTATCACAAATCCTGATGTCATAGTGAGCTCAGCAGTGGTTACGTAAAGAGAAATCCCCCTCTTAAATCTACAGAGAGAAACATGAGAAACTATTGCACATTGACACACTTCATATTGAAATATTACAGACCGTTAAATAACTGCAGATTTCAAATGGGTGAATGTCACAAAATGTGAAGAACAAACTGGGTCATATTCACCCTAAAATCAAAAGAGTAAACAATATTTTATGTAACATATGTTTGATGAAAACTTTTGTTGTAAAAGTGCACCGAACTTAAACAGAAGATTGGATGTAATGTTGTGTGATAATGTCTCGCGTATATCTGTTCATGCTTATCTCTCTCTCTTGTTTGCATGTCCAGGTGAAGATGAGGTCAAGGACCAGCGACATGGAGGGACCAGAGAAACCGCTCGCTAAAATCCACAACACAGAGAAAGAGAGAAGCATGCTGGAGCAGATCAAGAAGAAACCTAAAGGTCAGAAGGAAAGCAGCGAGCAGAAAGTTCTTGTTTCTGGTACACTGAAGAAACCTTGTGAGAAAAATCAGAGGAAAGCCGGACTGCTGGAGCTGTCTAAAGAAGATCTCATTCATCTTCTAGGAGTCATGGAAGGAGAAGTTCAGGTGAGAACTGAATGCACACTAGTAGTTTCCTCCAAAATATTGTTTTGCTACAGCCCATACAGCAAAATTATTTATTTTTTAACATATTTTTAAGTATATTCAAAATATACAAAAATGGCCAAAAATATATTTACTGAAATATATTTTGAAATATATTTACACAAATATATTTATATTTAAATGTATATATTTTCAATATATTTTGGGCCATTTTAAAAATATTTTTAAATATATTTTTTTAATAAATATATTTTAAAGCATTTATATTCACATCGCATTGAAAGAAAAAAACAGGTTTGAAAAGATTCAAATTAAATATATTTTCAAATGCAAAAATATACTTATATTTCATCATTTTATATATTACTTATTTTATATTTCATACATACTTATACATTCTATACTTATACTTTATACATTTTATACAAAGTTTTATATTTTGACCAGGAAAAAATATATTTTTTGATGTATGGGTTGTAAAATTAGGAAAGTATGTGTTGCCCCTGAAATACATTTTGAAATATATTCTCGTATATGAAGGTTAAAACTAAATATATTTTCAAATTCAAAAATATTTTAACGTAAGCTTTACTTTCTACTTTACTTTTTTTTTGCCGTATGGAAGTAATTTTATGGCCACAGTCATCAACATAATATAAACACTGCAATATAGTTTGCCTGCTTATACTATGCACTAAAAGTATGTACTCCTGCAGTGATGATAAAGTTTATACATTTTAAAATAGTATGCAAGTATTGGTACATACAAACACGTAATAGAAGTTAACGTTGCTGTCAAGACCATGAACAATCATACACATGAAAATACTCATTCATGAGTATAATATTAGCCATTAATGTTATTTCTACATAACGATTAATCGCAACTAATCATTTGCAGAATAAAAGTTTTTGTTTACCATGCGTTGTGTGTATAATAGTTATGTATTATATAAATACACACATACATGTATAATGTTAAGAATTTTTTTATGTATTAATATAAAATACATTTTCTTCATGAGTATAATATTAGCCATTAATGTATGGCTGCATAATGATTAATTGCAACTAATCGGTTGCATAATAAAAGTTTTTGTTTACCATATAAGTGTTGTGTGTATAATAGTTATGTATATATAAATACACACACATAAATGTATAATTTTAAGATTTTTTTTATATATATTAATATAAAATATATTTTCTTCATGAGTATAATATTAGCCATTAATGTATGGCTGCATAACGATTAATCGCAACTAATCGTTTGCAGAATAAAAGTTTTTGTTTACCATATAAGTGTTGTGTGTAATAGTTATGTATATATAAATACACACACATACATACATGTATAATTTTAAGAACTTTTTTTAAATATATTAATATAAAATATGTTTGCTTCATGGGTATAATACTAGACATTAAAGTAGGGCTGCATAATGATTAATTGCAACTAATCGGTTGCATAATAAAAGTTTTTGTTTACCATATAAGTGTTGTGTGTATAATAGTTATGTATATATAAATACACACACATAAATGTATAATTTAAGATTTTTTTATATATATTAATATAAAATATATTTTCTTCATGAGTATAATATTAGCCATTAATGTATGGCTGCATAACAATTAATCGCAACTAATTGTTTGCATAATAAAAGTTTTTGTTTACCATATAAGTGTTGTGTGTATAATAGTTATGTATATATAAATACACACACATAAATGTATAATTTTAAGATTTTTTTATATATATTAATATAAAATATATTTTCTTCATGAGTATAATATTAGCCATTAATGTAGGGCTGCATAACGATTAATTGCAACTAATCGTTTGCAGAATAAAAGTTTTTGTTTACCATATATGTGTTGTGTGTATAATAGTTATGGATATATAAATACACACACAAACATGTATAATTTTAAGAAAAAATATATTTATATATTAAGTATTTATTTATAATATAAATGATATAAATATAAAAATGTATATACACATGTAAATATTTCTTAAATATATACATGCATGTGTGTGTATTTATATAAACATACATAATTATTAACACAGTACACACACATATGTGATATATTTATTCTGCAAACAATTAGTTGCAATTAATCGTTATGCAGCCCTACATTAAATTGTGCATAGATCTGCACTTTGACTTTTTATACAAGTAGTCGACCATCCAGCATACTTTGAATTGGGAGACACCGATTGTAATTTCAAATACTGTAGGATGTATGGAATACTGTCTATCCCATAATGCATTGCACTTGCATAAAACATAAAAAACATATCTTGTTTCACATTTTCAAGAAATATACACCATGTGACGTATGCAGAATGCTTTTCCACTGAAATCACTCCCACAGTCAAACTGTATGTTTACTGTTCTGGTTTAGTGGCATCGATCGCCCTCTGCTGGTGAAGTCTAAAGTGACAAATTCCTAGCATTATTCAGAACAAGAGCTTTTTGATGTAGTAGTGTGGTTTTCTGGACATCTACTATGGTAATAGCAGGGTATAATCTGAAGTCCCTAATGTACATTTATGTAAATGTGTATAATTCATATAAAAAATAATTAATATGAATTTTCTAAAGTAATGATTATATCCATCAGGCACGTGAGGACATTATCCATATGCTCCAGTCTGAGAGAACACGGCCAGAGGTTCTGGAGGCTCATTACGGTTCTGCGGTTTCCATCCAACCACTGCAGGCTCTACAGAGAGACAGTCTGATGACCGGCGGTGACATGACTAGAGATGATGTCTATGACATACCCATGATAGAGGTCTGATTCATTCATTCAGCTCAGAATCATTCACAACTAAACAATCATGTGATGCTGGATCACAAAACAGACGTATGACAGGTCATGATTGAATATAATGTGATGATGTCTGTCTGCAGCTGGACCGTCTGGAGGAGAAACATCGAGACACATACAGACGGATGTTAGAACAGCTTCTGTTAGCAGAGAAGTGTCACAGACGGACGGTCGCCGAACTGGAGAGTGAGAAACGCAAACACGTCGACTTCATGACTAAAAGCGACGATTTCACCAACTTACTGGAGCAGGACAGAGAACGGTGAGGACAAACTTTTGTGTATCATACTGTAGACTCTTCATTAAAGTCCCCGTCAAATCAAAACTGACTATTCTTATTTTTGCACTGTTCATTATAAACATTTTATCCATACGGGTCATTTTTAGTTTCATGTGCCCTCATAAACTGTTAAAACGCCCTCTTGTGATGATCCTTCTCTGATGACATCAACTCGATGGTTTGGGCGGATCATCTTTTAACTCCGCCCCCTCCCACTGTCAGTCTGGTGTGAAGGACATTTCTGAATCAGGGGCATAGCCACGAGGGGGCCTGGGTGGGCCTTGGCCCCCTCATTTACATATCCGCCCACTCAGATTTCCAATTGCTTAAAATACAATAAGAAAATGTTGATTTCTTAGTCTGATTGATAGATTGACCAATCAAAATGCTGCGGTTTTCAAACTTGATTGGATTATCTTATGTCATGTGTTGTTGTGCGTAACTTATGCTGTCATCTTCGCATGAGAGTTCATTAATATTCGGTGACAATGGCAGCTGGCCATTTATTTATTTATAGGTTTTAAGCTATTGCCCCCTCATTTTAAGATGGGACCCCCCAAAAATAAAATTCTAGCTACGCCCCTGTTCTGAATAGACTGCCTCAGGGATGACTTATTTTTGTAGGCCAACCCGGAAGTTAGCGGGACACTGGTTCTCTTGCCATAAAGCTCATTCATTTATCCCATAGACTTTTGGATTATCTCCAAAAATAATCTCTGTGTTTAACAAAAGTTTATGACACTTAGACGTTTTGTCCAACAAGTTAGTCTGCACAGATGAACACAACTTTTATGAAGTCCACTTTTTTATATTACTAGTAAAGCATTTACATCTCCAAATTCATGATTTTTTTTCATTCATCTGTCAAGATTAACTTGTTGGACAAAACGTATAAATGTCATAAACTCTTGTTAAACACAGTTTATTTTTGGAGATAATCCAAAAGTCTATGGGAATATGAATTAAAAAGTTACTCTTCCTATATATATATATATACGGTATACATCATCATGCGGCACTTTATGAAACACCTCATTTTCGATATCCAATCAAATCACAGTGGAAAACCCAAGCTACGCCTTTTCCTCGTCTGATATTATGATCACTTGAAAATATATCACAATAAATTCGACGCCAACGTCCTGTTCACAAGGAATTTAACATCTACCTTCCTCTGTTACTCGCTTAGACAGTACATTAAACTTTACAGAAAATTAAATACTGTAGATTTGAACTGAAGATTTCTGCATGTGAAATGTGCCATTGCAAAGGCACAATAATATAAAGTCAGGGCTCCAGACTGCCACCAAAATTTGAGAGTGTGCCACTAAATTTTACATCCAGTCGCACATGTGCGACCAGTAAATTTGACCTTTTTTTGTGACACTGAATTTGAAACAGCACATTGTACTTTCTCCATCTATCATTATAGTATTTATTAGTAATTCAGTGGAAATTAGTAGAAATTTGAATATTTGGTTAGCATGTTGATTTACAGTGTGTGCCCCTAAATTTTCTGGTTGCACCCCTAAAATTTTCAGTTGGGGGCCGCTGTGCCCAGTTAGTCTGGAGCCCTGTAAAGATATTAAAGCTGCTGTTTGATACTATTGAAAAAACCATGGTTTTACTATATAATTTTTTTTGTGTTTTAACTGTAGTAAAACCTTGGTTAATAGGACTATTAAACATTATGTTATCTATTGAAAATCAGGTGACTCATACCTGCAAAATCCAAACAATTTTCAGGATGAGATAATGAGGTCATTCATCCTCAGTCTCATGAGACCCTCATAAGGGTACTTTATCTCTGTCACGCTCCTCTCACTTAATCTTTACCCACCTGAACTTAAGAAAAGTAGGATGATTGAAAGGGGCTAACATTAGCTGACATGAACTAACAATTATTTATCTTTGTTAATGCCAATATAATGGTTTATGTCAGTTCTTTGTGCATTAAAAGTTGTGAACAGTTACAACGTTTGATTTTAAAATGATGATGCATTAACTAATATTAACAAACCAGTCTTACCAGTAACTGTTATGCAAGATCTATAATCATTGTCTAAACATTTAGATATTTTTTTATTTAAACCAGAGCATAAAAGCAATGAAACTGATCAAAAACTATATGTGAAATGTTTGATTGCTTTAGTTTTGCTGTAATGACAGTGATCTAGAGGAGGAGGCGATGTGTGCGAGCAGCACATTCCTCTATGATTGTCTCATTTCACAGATTCATAACAGGTGAAGTCACGCTATCACCACCACACACCACCTGTGAATGAACGTGATGGGAAATCCCGACAGGAATATAAAACTGCTGTGTGTTCAGCTTTTACAAAACATCTGTGATGTCTTTCCTCCTTAAATTACCTCTCTTTCTCTTTTCTGCATCTCTTTCTGTCTCTCATGAAGTCCTTTATTGAAGAAAGACAGGAAGAAGGTCGTTGATAAACATACTGATGATATTTATCATCAACAACTATTAGCAAACTAAACAAAATTCAACGTTAACTATCTACTAAACAGTTCGAGTGTTTACATTTTGCATTTACATTTATGCATTTGGCAGACTGGGTTTGAACACAATGATCTTCCACTGAGCTACACACAAGCTTTTATTTAAGTCCTGCTGAACAAAGCAGATAAAGTGATGTGATTAATCTTCATGTCTTGCATTTAAAACACATAGAGAAGCTACGGTGGACAAACATGTCATCATTGGAGACAACTTAGTAAAAAAGTTTGGGTTTCTCTAGAAACATAGCGGCACAAAATGGCGGCTTCCATGTATGTAGATAAAATGTCTAATTCTGAGGCAATAAAAACATAACGGTTCATTATGAAAGGTCTTTATACACCCCTGATAATTTAGTTTTGTATATTATTTTGCATTTTTGTCAAGAGATCCTTCTAAAAATTACACACTGCACCTTTAAATCAGAATTTTTAAAAACAATCACATTCATATTTTAGCTACTAAAAGATGCTAACATTAAATTACAGATTAGATGATTTATAATCCTCTCTCTTCTCCAGTCATTCTGATCAAATCGACATTTTCATGAAAATGTATTCAACCATATCCAAATTCTGAGGCGTGCCAATTATATTATTAAACTTGAAGAAGGTTTTTTATATTGAAGGAGAATAAAGCAACAATGTTTTTGTTCTTCACTCTAAAAGTGGCTGGGTTATTTGTAGCCCATGGTGGGTGAATATTGGACAGAACACACCGCTGGGTTAAAATTGACCCAATGCTGGGTTGTTTTAACCCAACTGTTGGGTTATTATAATTAATGGTTGCATAACAACAACCCAACATTGGGTTATTTTTAACCCAGCACAGGGTAATTTTCAACCCAGCATGGGTTCTGTCCAGTATTTACCCATTGTGGGTCGGGAATAACCCAGCCATTTTTAGAGTGTTCCTTTATTCTATTTATATAATAGTAATCCACAAGTCCAAAACATCCCAAAACAAAGTCCCAACCATCACCCGGCAACATAAATACAATGAGATACATGATTTCTGTTTACAAATGTAACATTATAAATACAAAGACTATCTTTTCAAGGATGGGATCCATGCATGACGTTGTTGATGTAATGGTAATAGAAAAACTATTAGTGTGGTGTTATTATTATAATAGCATTGACACATTCAACTTAAGTAATGTCAAGTCAGTATTACTATACAACAAAATCAAACTTCTTTCTATTAACCTTACAGTTAATGGGCATAATCTTTAAACCTTAATCTTTTCTTTAATCTTTTGTTTATTTTAGTTTGTGTTGTTTAAATATGCTATACTTCCTCATTGCATTTGTGAGTGACATGGCTTCAGCTGAACCGAGAAAGCGTGACATTGTTCTCCCAGAAAACAATTTTTTTTCTCCGGCATTGTTCCCAGTTCCCATGGGAACACTGAGTTGCAGTAATTGGGTCATTTTGTTGAAGTTTATGTGAGATGGAAAGTGAGCTCTTGAAATGCTACAGAAGGTTTAGTGCATTGGCCAGCGGTTTAATTGACTGCTTCCTAAAACAATACACTGACTTGGAGAAAAAGAGAGAGAGAGAGAGAAAAGCTGGGAAACGAGTCTGAATGTTGTCTGTAGCTCCTCCTCCTCTGACCATATATGGGCAGTAGAGTTGTGTGTGTGTTGGAACGATGATATCAGAGGTTGAGTTTCACACCACATTCACATCTCACTCCACTGATGACATGTTTGGAATGTGATGGAGAACTCGGAATGATGCGTCTCTGTAGAGTAGCTTAAGCTGTGCACTATGAAGGAGAGACCTGGACTCTTTCCCAGCTAGACGGTGTGAGTTTGAAAACTGTTTGAAGTGAATGCAAAGGAGCAGTAAGCTTGGATCAGTGCGGATCTGTCGTAAAATTCTCAAATGTGCATTATGAAAAGCGAGGAAATGAGGTCATGGAAATCTGAATCAAATGCGCTGTGTTTTTTGTGCTGTCTGGCACTTATTTTCTAATGGTCATGTTAGTCTTAGTTAAGTAGACTCCTGCAGAGCAGGTCAGTGTAAACATTTACCAACACCGTAGACATTTCTTTAAATCCCATTGTTGGCACCGCTCTTGTGCTGTGACTTTTTGCCAGGTGGACACTTTTTCCTATTGATGTGCCAGGCTGTTGGTAAGCTGTTGTAATGCTATGATCATTAAAGCAACACTATGTAGTTTTTTTACATTTAAATAATGTCTCTAAAATTATTTAAATGATAGAACAACTTTTAACTGGACAAATTTTACTGTTGCTGCAACCTGAGCAGTCTCCTAGCTGCTACAAGCACACCCTGAAAGTGGTGGTGGAGGGTAGGAAACACAGCCCCGCCCCTCCCCCTGCCTGCAGAAGAGTGTCTGATACAAGGCACTGTTGCGCTTTTCAACCACATGGGGGAGCTGTAAGTCATTTTTACATGGAAACTACATAGTGGAGCTATAAGTGTAAAATACTCAGCGACTGACAATAACACAAACATTCTCTTAATATAATCTGTGCTCTTTACTATCATGCTTTATTCAGAAACATACATCTCCGAATTTGACATCAAGTGAATCTCAATAAACAACTCTCTTTATGTTGTATATCTCATTTGTATAAGGGAGAAGTGTTATGGCTTTCATTTAAATTGAATCCACGTCAATCTCTATTCTGTATTTTCTCCAGACTCAAGAGATTGTTGGAGCAAGAGAAGGTGTTCCAGGCTCGCAAGGACAAGGATCACAGCAAACGTCTTCAGAAAGTTCAAGAAGAGCTGGTCCAGCTGAAATCATTTGCACTAATGCTGGTGGATGAAAGACAGCTTCACATTGATAAGATTGACCAGCAGAAACAGAAAGTCCAAGACCTCAGCGAAAAGCTGCATGAAAGAGAGCAACAATTGGAGATTGCTGACAGCAAAGCTAAAGAAGACGGCCAGAAGATCCAGAGGTTGGAGCTGGACCTTGAACATAAGACCTCCAAATTTACACAAGATCATGAGGAGATGACCACCAAACTAGCCAAGCAGGAATCTGAAAGCCGACAGCTGCGTCTGAAGTTGGCCAGCCTGTCACGCAAGGTCGAGGAGCTGGAGGAGACCAATGGTACCCTGCAGAAATCTGAGGAAGACCTTCAGGACTTGCGGGACAAAATAAGCAGAGGTGAATGTGGAAACTCGAGCCTCATGGCTGAGCTGGAGAACCTTCGGAAGAGAGTGCTGGAGATGGAGGGCAAAGACGAGGAGATCACGAAAACTGAGGCGCAATGCAAAGAGCTAAAGAGGAGGCTTCAGGATGAGGAGAACCACAGCCGTGAGCTGAAACTAGAAGTAGAAAAACTGCAGAAGAGAATGGTGGACCTGGAGAAACTGGAGGGAGCTTTTAATGTGAGCAAATCTGAATGTGCTCAACTTCACACCAACCTGGAAAAAGAAAGAGCGCTTACAAAGAACTTAGCCTCTGAGCTAGAAACGGTTAAAAACCACATGAAAGATCTCGAGTGCTCAGAATCGAGGTTGGAAAAGGTTGAGATGAGTTTAAAAGACGACTTGACCAAACTAAAGTCGTTCACTGTGATTCTGATGGACGAGAGGAAGAACATGGCTGAGCGAATTAAACAAGAGGAGAAGAAAAGTGAAGAGTTGAGTAAAATGTTCAAAGCGGAGCAATGCAAAGTCACGGACGTCACCGAAAAGCTGATCGAGGAAAGTAAAAAGCTTCTTAAATTGAAGTCAGAGATGGAGACGAAAGCGTCCGCTCTTACGAAGGAAAAAGAGGACCTGAAGTCTCAACTTGCAAACAGAGAAGAGAAAATGAAGGATCTGAACGAGAAGGTTTGTCAGATGCAGAGTAAAATGGACAAGCAGGAGGAGGTCAAGGATAAGGTGGGATTTTCCGAAGAAGACAACAAGGTTAAGGAGCTGACCCAGGAGATCGAAAGACTCAGGAATCGCCTTAAACAGCTCGAGGTTGTGGAGGGTGATTTGTTGAAGACAGAGGATGAGTACGACATACTCGAGAAGAAGTTTCGAACTGAGCAAGACAAAGCCAATGCCCTGTCCCTGCTCCTGGAAGAAATGAAGACACAGATCACCAAGAACAAAGCCATAGAGAAAGGAGAGTTGGTGAGCCAAGAAGCCGAACTCAGGTTACGTTGCCGAATGGAGGAGGCCAGAACGAGAGATCTTCAGACTGATGTCCAAGCTCTAAAGGAGAAGATTCATGAGCTCATGAACAAGGAAGACCAACTGTCCCAGCTTCAGGTGGATTATGCGATTCTGCAACAGCGGTTCATTGAAGAGGAGGATAAAAAGAAAAACATGAGTCAAGAAGTCCTTAAACTAACCAAAGAGCTAGAAGCCACCAAGCGATACAGCCGTGCCCTTAGACCCAGTATGAATGGAAGGAGAATCGTGGATGTTCCTCTTACTTCCATTGCAGTACAGACCGACGTGGACATCAACGAACACGCTGAGGACGAGACTCCGGCGGTCTTCATTCAGAAGTCTGTCCAAGAGGAAAATCATATTATGAGCAATCTGAGGCAAAAGGGTCTCAAGAAGCCGACAGTGCTGGAGCGATACCCACCAGCAGCCACAGAGGTGGGAATGAGGAAACCATGGACCCCTTGGATGAAAAAGAAAGAAGCAGTAACTATCACACAAGAGGTTACGTCAGGCAAAACAACCCAACAGGTCAACGGAACAACGACCACGTCTCCGAAAGCAGGTCGACCCCTCCATATTAGGGTGACACCAGACCATCAGAACAGCACGGCCACATTGGAGATCACCAGTCCACGTGCTGAGGACTTCTTCGCCAGCACCACTATCATCCCGACTCTTGGTCTCCAGAAGCCTCGGATAACTATCGTTCCTACCTCTATGCTGCCAAAGTCCAAGGGCAATGGAGGACCTGAGCGGATGAAGTCCCCAGTTACTATCACAGCCATCTCCAGAGCTAAATCTCCAGAGAAAGGTAAAGGCTCGCTGATGGAGCATCCCGCCTCTCCTATGTCCATCATCACTGTTAGTGCAACGCCAATCTCCCAGGCGTCCATCTCCCCAGAACCACAGGAGATGACCATGGGCAGGGCTGTGTTCAAGCTGACTCCTGAAAAGCAAACCGTTCCAACGCCTGTCCGAAAGTACAACTCCAATATAATCACCACAGAAGATAACAAGATTCATATCCACCTGGGGTCACCTGGGTTCAAGAAATCTCAGGATGATAAAAGCGGCACAGTGACGGTTTGGCCTAATGGTGTAAGTTCAGACGGTAAGGACGTGTGTACGGGAACAGTTCTGCGTTCTCCTCGACAGACTTCTGCTATTTTGGGGAACCCCGGCAAGATGACCAGCAGCATCACGATAACTCCCATCACCTCGGCTCCTTCGAGATCCACTCAGTCTGTAGTGAGTATATTTCTGTATCTGTTAATGTGTGGACCCGGTGTACATTTGTCTAAAATGAGTGGGCATATTTGCCATTATAGCGAACCTAAATAGTCATTTAACAATTAATACTATGATTCTGTGTCGCTAAAAACAAAGTTATAACATTCAATCTTCTATATTACAGTTGCTTCTGAAATGTTTCAAAATGATATCAGGGGGTGTCTGCTCCCTAGATAACTCTCTTTCAAGGTATCGATGAATCAAATACATTCCCCACTACGTACTGTATGATCTCCAACTAACACTGGAATGTATTGATGTGTTTCTCCACCCGGGAAAGATTGTCAAAAATCCTTGAGATAGTAACTCCGCCTGACAAACCCTTATATCTCACATCTTAGCTTTAATACCTAGCCCACCTTTTAGTATTATGTGTGACTGTCACTGGGTTAACCTGCTTATCCCTGCCTAGCACATCCTACTAAATGAAACAGCAATGATAAGAACCAAAGCAAAGGTCAAATGCATGACAGCATACTGTATGACAGATGTCAGCTGTTTGTAAAGAGAAGTTGTCGGCAGTTTTATGAAAAAGGCATCATGTTTGTCTTCTTTATGTGGATGGCCACCCTTGTCCCATTATTTCATTTATATTTTATTTGTTTGTGTTTACATTTCAGTTATATTTAACTAATGCATCTTATGTATTTTATTTCAATATCCTCCATTCCAGTGACTGATTGTTTGCTGATTCCCCCAAATATGGGTTTACTAAATATTTGTACTTTTACAAATGCATATAATTTAATGCATCTAATCTGACGCATAATGCGAACAATCTTGAAACGCAACAGGTTGTAATAAGCTACTGTCCGCTAGAGGGCGCTTGTCCCTAAAACACTTTACGGCGTCATAATAAGCTTGCACAAACTACCTATGGGGTCATTACTTTTCCTATATTTATAAATCAATCAAATGTATTTACAAACATGTTATTTATTTCTAAATTAATTATATTTACAAATGAAAGAATGTATATATTTGTAGATTTGTAGACAGTGGCGGCGTGTGACTTTTCTTCACGAAATCAAAATATGTGTTCGTAGTGTCATGTTTTTTTGCGTCATGTCTTTAATCATAAACCCTTCGAAGCATCTGGCGCAGGCTCGTATTTTGACATGACACGCGATGCACATACGTTTCCATAATGCGCTGAACACATATTTTGAAATGACGAGCCACGTACATGACGGGTTACATACATGTTGTGACGAGTTAAGCATCGTGTGCCCTCGTAAGAAAAGTCATCGGCCGCAACTGCTTGATAACAATTCCATGTTTACAAGTCTGAAAAACGTCATTTTCAAAAATAGAAGATAGATAAGTGAATTACCTAGACTTTATATATTGCAAATACACGAATACTGTGTTAAAATGTTAAGTGGAGTTCATTGTAAACACTGGCGAAATATAAGCTCAAGTTTTCTGTCTTTTTGCAGCATGGAACGAATGTGCAGTCATCTCGCTCCACAACAACAAGAATCCCTGTGTCAAAAGGTATGAAAACAGGGAAAGAAGCGGTTATAGGCCTGTCCACGACATCACGATCTGAGAGTCAATCTATGAAAATTGAACTGAGGAAATCTGCTGTTTGCAGCTCTTTAGTCACAGGAGGAGGAAAGAGTTCATGTTAATACACCACACCGCATTATCATTCACACTGAGCCTTACATTTCTGAACTGAATCACAATATTTCTGGTGTATATATTAAATGTATGTCAAATAAGACTTTAGGTACTGTACAGACACATGTAACACATGTAACGTGTTTCATCTTCGCACGTATCACTAACTGGTTGTTGTTTTCTTTTCATATTTATTTTTTCATTTACCATTTCACTAATGTTTTACTCTGCCAAGCTGCTTGTGGAGGTTTCCAGAGGGCTGAAAATGCGTTGTATCACACGTCACAGATTGCATTTTGTGATTCCACTAAATAAATATTCTTCTGCCTTCAAAATACACACTGATCTATTGTTATTTTGGTTTTTGGACAATAATTGAAAATGACCCAAGCCTGATGTGAACTTTGATCACCAGCGCATTATTGCATTACATCATCATCATCATCATCAGAGCACCTGCACCCATGACGTCATCATCTTATCAGAGGTATTGAATATCAATCAGGAAACCTCCATAACATGTAAAGAACATTTTAAAGCATATTGATGTGCAGCATGTTCAGTCGATCGACTCTAGACCCGCATTATCAATACTCACTGACTTATTAACACTGTCAACTCTTCTTAATTTTATATTAGGCCTTAAATTATAACAACAAAACAGTGTTGATTTCATTTCAAGTAAGTATTCTGAATATATGATCTTAATTTAATGAACAAAACATGTTTTAAAATAGCATAACATATATGAAAATGAGCTGCACCATTTTTGAATCAATTTTGAAATATAATTTTAAATAAAATTGTGCAAAAGAAAAATGGCCAAAACATATACTGTATGTATTGAAATATGTTTACAAAAATGTATCTTCCACAAATATATTTTTAGGACATTTTTGTATATTTTTAAAAATAAATATATATATTAAAGCATTTATTTTCGCATGGCATTGAAAGAAAAACTTGTTAAAACATAACAGAAAAAATTAAAATTAAACATATTTTCAACTGCTAAAATGTACTTAAACATTTTATACAAACTTTTATATTTTGGCCAGGAAAATATAGTTTTTGCCGTATGGGTTGTAAAATTGAAATGTTGTTTATTATTCGTTGCCCCTGAAATACATTTTGAAATATATGTTAATATATGATGGCTAAAACTACATATTTTTACATTTTACAAAAATATATTTAATTAAGCTTTACTTTCTACAGAATGTTAAATATATTTAAGTAGTATTTGTGCATATATTTAAGATATTTTTTTGCCGTATATGAGTCTGATTCTGATTTTAAGTTTTGTTTTGTACAAACATTAACATAATGCACCTTGAACATTTCTTTAATGAAGAGGTTTTAAATGAGAAAAGATTGACTTTTGTTAGTTGCTTTGCAAAATCATTCAATATCCATCATGACAGGATGATTTTTGAAGGACTTTAACTCATCTGATAGGAGGGAAGATGTTACTCCTGAGCTCTCTGAAACTATTCATTCATAATGAAAACCTGTCTCACATGTTTACTTGTTTTTATTAAAGGCTCTTAAAGATTTAAAGATGAGACACACATTCATTTATTAATCCGTAAGTTTTTAGAAATACATTAAAATGAAATGATTGACAGTGTTTTAAACACACCTCTCTTATGAAAAACATACATTTGGCACATTCATTGTTTCTCATTCTTATTTGTTATTCAGCGTAATGCAGATGTTTCTCGTGAGAAGGTTTGCTGCTTTGTGTATCAACATCAATGACTCTTAATTTGATTAATTCCATATTCATCGCAGTGCCAATAATCTGCCTGCATTCATTTTCTAATCCATTGATGTACAATAACAAGTTCTGATGACTAGCTAATGACATCACTCACCAGTTCTGAGAAATCCGTCATAAAATCCTTCTGATATTTTCACCATACGTGAGTTTGAATCTGAAAGCGATTCTTTCCATGAAGTCAATGTTGGATTTTAAGATCTCTGTGTAATGTGTCAGTATGCTCACGTTCTCTGTTTTCATCCACAGAGAATGTTGTGCCCCATGTGAATGGAGAGGCGCGCTGAGAGTTTGTATCAGATGAGTTCAGAGCGACATTGAGTCCTGCACATCACTGTGATGTAGATCCATCAAACCCGCACGGTGGAAGCACAAAGACCCGTATAGTTTGGTGGCACGTGTGCATGTTTCCACATCACACATTGATGTTTTATGAGAGTCAGACTCAGATCAAGTGTTAAAACACAGGCTACAGAAAATTGAACTGAGACTTTGAGGTCAAGATGATGTCAATGTGAAAAGCCAGAGTATGTTAGAAGGAGAAAGCCAGATGTTTGTATGGATTCTGATAGACACATTGCTTTAGCTTGATGCAAATTACTTATTGTTCAGCTAAATTCCCCTTTTCTGAGTCTAATTTGGTCAAATTATCCACATTTTATCACTATAATGTCTTGAGAGGCCGATAGGATTAAATACATATACACTGTAAAAAGTGAAAAGTTGGATAAAAAAATCATCTTAAAATATTACTTCAGTTTCACTTTAGTTGAAAAAACTTACTTTTGGGGTTTTTTACAAATTGAAGTATTTTTTAAGTTGATCCAACTGTTCACTCTTTATAGTGTAGATGTTGCAAAAGCATTAACCATTTTTAATATTATAATACTTTCAATGTCTCACCTCTCATTAGTTTGCATTTCTAAGACTTGACCCTATATTTACTTTATTCATATTATTGTGGATGATTGATTCATCAGCGCATAATCTAAAAAAAGAAATGTTTGTTTTGATAATAATTTATCATGATATAATCTCAGTTGCTGCTTTTTAAGAAATGTTTTCATCTTGCTAATATGTAATGTAATGAGTGAAACACATATGTAAAGATGATCTGGAGGATGTAAAGATAAATCTTCTGGAGGAGGTTTATGGGGTCCTGCACAATACTGTAAGCACAGACAAGTTAATTCAACTTAAAAACAGGGGAACTCGCTGTCCTAAAAATGACAGTTTTACACACAAGTAACTTTAAGTTAGATCTACTTAAGCTAGATTCATAAACAAGAATTAAAATTTTTCATTCACTGAACATAAAATGTCTCGTTCCAACAATATATTCTTGTTAGATTAACAAAACATTTTGTTATACATAACATCCTGTCCTACAAATGGTCATTTACCAGTATAAGAAACTTTATTTCACACATCTTATTTTAACAGTTTTGTAAAAAATCTAATATGGCAAAAAATATATATATTTAAAAAAATTTAAATATACAAAAAATGGACAAGAAATATATTTTGGAATATGTTTAAAAAATATATATTTTTCACCCATATATTTTTTGGCCATTTTTAATACATTTATTTAATTTAAAAATAAATTAATTTTAAAGCATTAAAAAATTATATTTAGCCCCTTGATATATTTCAATCCAAGGAAATATATTTACGTTGCATTGAAAGTTGAATTGTTTTAAATGGGTTCAAATTAAATATAGTTTCAACTTCAAAAATATACTTTATTAAAATATAAATAATACAGTTTTGCCATATGGGATGTAAAATTAGAAATGTATTTGCTAGCCCTAGAAATACATTTTGAAATATGAAGCTTAAAGTTAAATATATTTTCAAATACCAAAATATTTTCAATTGAAAATAACTTTCTATAAAATGTATTTACCATATATTTAATATATATTTTTGTCATATGGGAAAGAGAACTCTGCAATCTTTACCTCTCAAAAAACCTGCAAACTAAAGGTAACATCAAGTAAAGCAAAGGTTTCAACTTCGCACAAGACCTCATCACAGAAATCTCAATCATGGCAAGTATACTTATTTTTTGCGGTTAAAAAAAATGAGGGTTAACACTGAATCAACTGCAAACTTAAAATTTAGATCTGATTCTCTTCTGAATGTCTGTTTATGATCCATTAAAATAAAGGCAATCCCCACATTGTGTTTATATTTGTTTTACTCAGAAATGCATCACAAAGTAAAATAGGTTGAGATCTTTCACAGGTGAGTCTCTGAGCATATTTTGTGGATGCTTTATAAGAGCTAAGAGGTGTAATTTTCTGCTCTTGTTGATATTAATGTGATGAGTAATAGGGCAAAGCCTTTAAATAAAAAGAGCAGTTTAGTGTGTAATAAAGTGCATTATACTCATATCAATGACATTCATTTCCACTTTACCAAATAAAACCAAGTTATTCAGCAGGTGACTTTATATTTTCTTCACTACTTTTCATTTCTTATTTACTGCTGAGACTGTTGAGCATGTAATACTGCAATGTAGGAAATATAATAGAGAAAGAGAAGAATTACTAAATAAATTAAGAAACTAAAACCAATGTCATTCTTTCAGATTTGTTGACTTGTACAGTAGAACAATCATAGTAAAATGGGAATTACTTAGTTATCTCAGAAATACAAGGTTGGAAGGTAGAATATAATACCTTTATAACGCTCCACACTCCAGTCCAGTTGGTGGCGGTAATGCAACATAAGTTATCTTGTCAACCGCCATTAAACACTACAAGAAGAAGAATCGGTGTAGTTTTTCTCCAGAGCAGCAGGTGGCGCTTCAGCTTCTCGTCACTGTGAATTTTCTCTCTGTGTTCAAACACGAGTTAAAGATGTTCAGACACATCACGGTAATTATTAAAACTTGTTCATGTTATTGATTGTTTTAAGTCATGTAATGTGTGACAGTTTATAAGTCATCTATAATGCGCTGGCTTGACTTGCAAATCAAAGGTTACAGATGTTTTTAAAGAGGGTTTATTTACTACAGCTGAACTCAGGAAGTCATGAAGAGTTAAAGTTTTACCATTTAAAGTGTTTAAACTTATTCAGGAAATTAAGTTTTTCTTCTGTCAAAATGAATGAACATATAGCCATTGCATTATGACCACCTGCCTATTATGTAGTGCTCTCTTTAGCCAACAAAACAACAGCTATGAGGCGGCGTATTGATTTGACAAGGTGGCGATAGGTTTCCTTGAGTTTTTACTTAATATGCTGCTGTGCAAGAACCGATACACGAATGACGTCAAAGTTCCGCGAGAGCCATTTGAAAGCTGATTTCTTCGTATGATTTCTCGATCGCTCTCGCGGTATCTTGACGTCATCTTCTTGTCGGTTCTTGCAATCTTTTAAGCCTAATGTCCTCCAGTTTCTTTATATTGCGGGGTGGTGGTGGTGAATGTGATGTAGCGCAAACCCACTTTTCCAATGCAAGGCATTAACAGAAAGTCCCCCTCATGTTCCTTGAACCCTCCTTGATGATTCTGGCAGTGTGCATGATGCATTATCCGGTTGGTAATGGTTAGCAGCACCGGCAGGGAACATAACATGAAAGTCCACAGTGATGTTCAGATAGCTGGCAGCTGTCCCAAGAAAACATCGCCCAGTATTTGTCTGTCCAAAAGTTCATCCAGGTGTCTCACAGGATTCACATTTACACTTTTACTGTTGGTCTGTCAAGATATTACATTACAATGTTATTATGATACAGAGAAGAAAATAACAAGTTTTTTATGTGCTGGAAAATTTGACAGGTACACGTATGAAACAGCACTTACACTTACAAGTGTTGTATAGAAATGACAGTGTCTGTCTACACCTCCTGATCTGGACTGTTGTGATATCTTCACTTACAAACTCACAATAACTACCACATACTTTAATAAATCATCTTGTATCTGTATCATCTGTGTCATGAGCTTTACCATAGATATGTATAAAGGCTAGATGTGTTACGGCGGAGTCTCTAACATCATCACCTGGCGGCCATCTTGCCGCAGGCCGATTGCTCACTCGTACCATTGGGTTTTAGTGATGCATGTCCTTTGGATGACCATAACTTGCTCAGTTATCTACTGATTTTCAAATGGTTTGGTTTCTTACAAACGCTATTAACGTGGCTATAAATCTGGATGCTTTAACATGTTTCATGAAAATTATTTATTTTTTTAGTATAAGTATGCCGTGTCATAGGTATGTCTTTCACGTTTATAACAAACCAAACCGTTTGGAAGTCGGTGGAGAATTGGGCAAGTTATGGTCATTTAAAGGTACAGGCTCCATTGGGACACGGTGCTACGAGTGAGCGAGCGCCCTGTCATAAGATGGCCGCCAAATTCGGACATTCCACTCAATTGGCCAGCAGCGCAGACGAGACATCTAGCCTTAATACATATCTATGATCTTTACTGTTTGTATTGAATCTCTTTAAGTAAACAACCTGTTTGCAAATCCATCATTGGATTTAACTAGGAGCTATAAAAGTCTGCTTGATGACTAATGCAAGTAACTAATGCCTCAATGCTTTTTGAGGGGTAAGACTATTTAACCAACCCATTTTTTTATGAAGTGCGTATAAATGGCACACTGTGTAAAAATCGTGCAATACATGCACAAAATTCCAATTTTGTGTGCATATGATATGCCGGTCCTTCACGTTCACTTTATACACCGCATCTTTTTGTGTCATTTTATGTATTGGTTTCTCTTTATTTTTTGTTTCTTAAACCATTGTCGATTGGGTTTGAGTTAAGCTGTCATTTTGTGTAACAAAAACTTGTTTTAGGACCATAGTTAAAGGTGCAATGTGTAATTTTTAGAAGGATCTCTTGACAGAAATGCAAAATAATATACAAAACTATATTATCAAGGGTGTATAAAGACCTTACATAATGAACCGTTATGTGTTTATTACCTTAGAATGAGATGTTTTTATCTACATACACAGAGGGTCCCCTTACATGTAAGTCGCCATTTTGTGCCGCCATTTTTCTACAGAAGCCCTAAACGGACAAACTTTTTTACTAAGTTGTCTCCGACAATGACCTGTTTGTCCGGTGGTGAGTACAGTAGCTTCTCTATGTGTTTCAAAAGCGAGGGGTGAGCAGTGGACTGAGCCGTTGGTTGCAATTCACAACCTCACCACTAGATGCCGCTAAAATTTACACACTGCACCTTTAAATCCATGAGACTGGGCTGATTCAACAGAGAGCCCGTATAATACATTTTGATCAATGTGACATAAACACATGATGAAATGTAATGTTGAAAACAGCCGGCAATTGTACAGAATTAGTGCATTAATGTACCAAAACATTATGAGACATTTAAAATTGTGTTTAAGATGTTTACAAGTCCCTTTATTAGAAGTTGTTTCAGTTGTATATTTATCTTGAATGTCAAAGGTATTTATTTAATGCATTCATGTTCTGGTGTTCATATAAAGAGTTTATTTAATCAGACAGAATGGACTGTATTGTTAGTAGTAAGTTACTTGTGTTAGTTGTTAGTTAACCATGTTTTCTGTCAGAGCCTTCAGCAGGTCTTTAGACGGCAGATCTCTGCTAGCGTCAGGAGACAACTAGAGAACAAGGTTCCAATGAAACAGAAGATCTTTCAGGTGAGATGTCACACAGTTTTTAGAGCTACAACGACCTGCTTTGAAAATTTGATTGAAAATGTGTGTTTTTTATGCTGTTTAGGAAGCTAATGGTATGCCAGTACATCTGAAGGGCGGACTCGGTGATACCGTGCTTTACCGCGCTACTATGGGACTCACAGTGCTGGGTAAGACATGCCAGTGTGTCTTTAACCTGTTTCCTGGAATGACCACTTAAAGGTCTAGTCGGGAACAGGCTGGCTAATAATATTAAAATAGTTCAATATCAGCCAACTAATTCGACCTGAGCAAATATATTGGTTGTTGATTACTATTATTGAGATTCTTCTCTCACTTTTATATGTGAACATGATGGAAACATGAGAGACGATCACTAATCATTCACGTGTCTGTTTTCAGGAGCAGCGTTTGCTGTATATGAGCTGGTAAAGGCAGCCGTCCCTCAGAAGAATCAATGATTTCAACTTCTGCACTTAAAATGTGAAGATGGTTTTCTTAGAAAATGTTTATACTTTTGGAAAGAAATAAAGTGTTTCCAATAAACAGATAGTTGATGACTGTGTTTTGTCCTGCTCCAAGAGAATATGGCTCCTCTTCAGGTATTTAAGGGATAAGATTACTTACAGGTCAAGGTTTTGGAAAGTGGGATGTAACTCGTCATGAATCATTCGTGCTCCAGACATAACTCATGCATCTAATCTTGAAGTTGCCAAGGGGAAATTTTGAGGAAAATACTTTTTATAAAATTATGAAAAAAATCGTATAGATTTACACGGCGGAAAAAAGAAGACTTTCTTACTTAGTATTTTTATCTTGTTTTCAGTACAAATATCAAAAAATTCTTTCATCAAGATGTATTTACTTGATAAGCAAAATTACTTAAGAAAAGTCTATTTTTTTTTAGGTGAAAAAAATACAATTTAATCGAGTTAAAAAAAATCACAAAATCTTACACTTAATTCAAGAAAAAATGTCTTACCCTGTTGGCAGATTTGTTTTATTGTTTTAAGCACAAGTTTACTTTTGTTTTAATCATAAATATGTTTCATTTTCTTCTTTTCATTTTGCTCATTTTGCATCTTAATTTAACAATCTTTAGATATTTGTACTAAAAAAAGAGAAAAATGTACAGAAAGTCATTTTTTTTGTAATGTGTACACTACAAATGTGTTTACATCAGGATCTCTTTCTCATGCTAGTAACCGTAGAGTAATATCATAGTCCTATCATTGTGACAGTAAGTTTGTAGTGCATCAAAATAAAAGAATCAGTCTTTCCTTTGATACTAAGCAACTGCTACCCAGATGTGTATAAAATGTTTCAAGTTAATGTAAATTAGAGGAGGTTTGTGTATGTTTTTGATATGCTGTGGTTCTTAAGATTTCTTTTGATGGGCAATGTGGGCTTAGTTTTGCACTTCAAAACAATGTCTTATAATAAAGTACAGTTTCCAAATGCATGTGTACATCAGAAAATTGTTATTCCCTCTGGATGTTTAAAATACATAGGAAAACTTAAGCTTTAACTGGCTTGCTTTTGCTTTTTGCAAATAATTAGGTTTGCATGAGAATTGTAACATGCATTACAAACAGCACTGTGTGTCATTTGTGTATGTAAATAACTGATGCTAACCATAAAACTATACTGTAAATGTACGTATGATGTATTATACAGGGAATCTATGAAGTAAAATCTCTTACCTATAGATTGAATAGGTTTGTCCATAGATCCATTTGCAGATTTAACAATTCTCATGACATTGGTCAAATTAAAAGCAGGTGCACTGTGTTGAACTGAAAGCAAACGCTATAATGATCCTCATTTGGCACCCATATGTCTAAACGTTTTCTCATCAGATGAACACTAGATGTATTACACAGCTGTTGTTTTATGTAGACATCTTAACATTTTTGTTTGAATATAAGATTAGATTAGTGGTGTTACCAGAGTTGATCACTAGAGGGCTCCAGATTCACATTAATGAAGTTCATCATGTAAGCGAAGCCCCGTTTACCTGTCGATAGCAGAACAGCGCGTGAACTTTACAAGACATCAAATATCATAATATATCACTTTTTGTATTTTTTTCTCATGTTTTGTAGCGTTTAAGATCGTATCTTGAGTTCCACAGCGTGTAGCTAAATTATTAGCGACAGAAATTTAATCTCGTGAAAGTTCATAGTTTAGTTTAGATGTCCTATTTGAACGTTTAGATGGAATAACACCCAAATATTAACTGAAGTATTGTAACACGATTACTTCCCCCAGTTTTTTTTTCTCTAAACAGCAAACATTTTGAGGATCAACACGCTGCAGCTATGACGAAAGCAACGTCCTAGAGGTGTGACGTCACAGCCTCGGGATCTAGTTCGGACCTTCGTTATGAAAGTAATTGTAAAAGTTTTTTTGTGAGTCCTAAAATTGTTATTTTTGGATAAAATGCACTCAGAACATGTATAATTTGTACAATTCACACGACTTATAATATTTTCAATGTTTTTAAGTTGTGATTTTTTCTTTATTTATGCAATGCACTCTTCCTTTTTTAATTGTAGTATACTTTTAGTTTTTTTTTCTCTTATGATATTACTCCTAATGATTGTTATGTTTTGGTTGTAATGATACAACTTCATGCCAAATCAAAAAACAATTCCACTCAGAAACGTATAAAAAAACCTCCGTTATGAAAGCGCGTGTGACGTCATAGCCTACGTTAAGACGTCCTTGTCGGTGTGACGTCATAGCCACGGGTTCGCGCTCTGCCCTCCACATTAAGTAGCGCTTGCTGATGTGACGTCAGAGCCGCGGGTTCGAGCTCAGCCCTCCACATTGAACTTCGCTTGCAGGTGTGACGTCAGAGCCGCGGGTTCGGGCTCAGCCCCCTGTTAAGAAGCGCGTGCTGGTGTGAGATCGTGTTCATTTGGGTGCAGCCTTCACGAGCTGTGGATGATCTTCATCACATTCTTCATCACGGAGAAATTCTAAACATCTGACATCACCTTCATCCAGCAGTTCTGTGATGTATTGAGAGAGTTTTAGGACACTTGAGGAGTTTGGTGAGTCCATGTGGATTTTTATGAATCAAAATTCACACATTTTATTCTTAGTTTTGAATGTGAGCTCTTCTGTGAGGTGAATGCTGACCCATTTTCTGCTGTCTGATCACTTTTTTCCATAGACGTTTGAATGGTGATTTCATTTTCCAGCCCCCCTCCCTTGATTGTGCTCTTTATTTAGAGAAAGTTAGGGATGAGAGATTTTCTTTTGTTTGGGGGTTTCAGACATATTTAGGGAATCTAAAGGTTTTTCTTTGTCCATTTGTTTGATTTACCTCATTCATGTGTAATTTTAAATTTTTCATTTTATTTAACTTGTGTTTAACTTTATTAGTTAAAGTCTCACTCATTATCATTGTTATTTCTAGAATATGCATGCAATATCTTAATTTTTTTGGGGGGGTCACACTTTGCATTACATATGTGTGTTTGACAAATATTCAAAACTTTTTTTAGGATTTTAGATCGCATTTGACCTAAATGTGTAAATATTTTCCTGTTCTTGTTCTCCAGGCTGTTATCCATTGATTTCATTTTAAAATAAGACAAATTCCTTTTTAAACATGTAGTCTCTCAGTTAATATGAGTCATGTGCAATAAAGAAATTGGAAAAATGCTGAAGATAAACAAACCTACTAATTAGTTTGTGATGTGACTCTGTCTGTGAAAAACAGGCTAAAGTCCAAAAATCTGTCATCAAAATTTGATTTCATTATGATTTCAATCTTTGTCTCAGTCAATATTAAAGATCTTAAAATGATGATATTTTTACAGAATGTTCTTGTAGGAAGCTTTTATGTAGAAAACAATCAAACGACTTGAGCTGAGTTTTCCCAGGCAGTGTCTCATATCATCTGAGACTTTAATAAAGTGTTGTAAGAGTTTGGAGTAGTCAGTTTCCATCAGCATGAGTTTCAGAAGAGAAAGTTTGTGGTTGTCGAGGCTCAACAGGAGGCGCAAGAACTCTTCT
The DNA here is from genome assembly GCF_027580225.2 of Misgurnus anguillicaudatus. Taxonomy (NCBI): domain Eukaryota; kingdom Metazoa; phylum Chordata; class Actinopteri; order Cypriniformes; family Cobitidae; genus Misgurnus; species Misgurnus anguillicaudatus. The sequence continues at coordinate 37,370,458 of NC_073354.2, read as the reverse complement.
GAGAGCTTTTTCCAGCCCTGATGTGCAGATCTCAGATCAGGCAACTGTCCAGACCATTGCATATATAAGTGTATGATCTCACAGTTTCCGATGTTAAACAGATGAAGGTTAAGTATATAAGCATTAAGCGAGTCTATAATGTTTGTGAACTGTAAAAGTTTCCGGAGATCAGCAGTAATTGATAGTAATTATTGCTCTGGTTTAAAGCACATTTTCTCAAATGCTTGGAGTATTAATCATGGAAAACATTTTCCTCTTTAGTGTCCAGAGAAACAGAAGTAATAAAATATTCAAATTTGAATGAAAAGTTCATTAATAAAAAAAAAAATGAATTTGTGCAGTAGTTTGGCTGATATGTATGATTTATGATCAGACTGTGTGTATTATTTTTCAGATTGATTGATGTTCTGTTAATATTGGAGAGAAGATGTTGCTGAGGCGTTTGGCCGCCGCTGCCCTTATAACACTTGCAGTACTGGCTTCAGTCAATGCTCAAGGTAAAACAGCCAAATCACATCTGTCTTTATTACAAAACAATTGATCTGATCCTTCTTTTACTTCATTAGATCCATCTTAGTTACTTCATTCACATGCATAAAATCAAAGTGTGAGGGTCTAGGAAAAGTATTCTTTTTTTTATTTAACCATTTGTTATATTTTAATCAGTGCTTATATTTTAAATGTCATTGATCTTTACATCTGTTGAAAATGTTCACAAAAAATGCATTAAATGAGATGAGGAAAATCTCAATAATGTGCATAAAGATGCAACGTTTTGTGTGTAATGCCTCATTTCAGACACTAGGGGTGAAAGAGGACATTAAAGGGATAGTTGAACCAAAAATTAAAATTCTGTCATTATGCTGTTACACACCTGTGTAAATGTCTTTGTTCTGATGAACACAAATGAAAATATTTTGAGGAATGTGTGTATGTAAACCATTTATAGGCCCCATTCACTTTCATAGTATTATTTAATCCTACCGTAGAAGTGAATGGGGCTCATGATTGGTTTGGTTACAGGCGTTCCTCAGGGTGTTTTCCTTTGTGTTCATCAGAACATGGAGGTGTATACAGGTTTGTATCAACATTTTTGGGTGAACTGTCCCTTTAACTGTCCTGAAACAATTGTGAAAAAAACAAACCATGAATATATGTCATAAATAACACAAGAGGACAAACTGTAATTAAATTGTAAAAGTTTGAATTAGATCCCATTCAGCAATTTTTTATTTCCATTCTTCTGCACATGCAAGTTTTATTAAATCCACTTTCAAATCCAAGTTCAGACCCACACTGTAAAAAAAATGCAAGTCTTGGTTGCAAGTCAATTCAAGCTCTATTTTAAGTTGATGTATAAACTAGTTACATTGTTGAACTTTTATTTTACTTTTACTTTAAAAATTATGTTGATTTGACAAAAATGTTGCATTTTTACAGTGCATCTTTAGTAACAGGTTTTAAGAATTTTCCAGCCCAGTCTCACGAAATATGATATGTAGTCATGTGATTTTTTATTCTTTCTTCGTGATATCATCACAATTTTTTTGTGATCGTATAACAAATTCCTGTTTTTGTGTGATTGTCACGTATTGGTTGCTCAACTGTTTTGGCCTATTTTCTTGCCATTGTCGCTTCAGTTTAGGGTTAGATTTACATAAAATGACATCCCTACCCAAACCCAACTCTAACCCTAACGCCAGGCGACATATAAAAAATAAATCAGAAAAAATAGTATAAACCAATATATAAAGTGCAATTCTAACGCAACACCAAACCGAAGGGACAATGGTTTAAAAATAAGAAAAAGCAGTTGAGTAACCAATACATGATAATCACAACAGGAATTCAATATATGATCATGATAAAACGCGGAAATTCGTGATAATATCATGAAAAAAAATCTAAAAATTAAGTTGACTATATCACGAAACCTCGTGAGACTGGGTAGAATTTTCAGACAGAAAGATTCACTTTAAACTTTAAGTAAAAAACTTCTGTCATTTATTTGAGTCTTTATATGTTTCAGTAACGCTGATCTTCTGCGGCTTTGTGTCTAGGGCAGTAAAACTGTGAAATAACCCTATCAAATCCTTCAATACACACAGCACACATTGACAATTTACAATGGAAAGTGCATATGTGGAACACCGAAAAATCTCCATTTTGAAGCCAAGTTTCCCTTTCCTGTCTCGAAGGGAACAAAAATGAGCTTTAAATTCTTCTTATTTTCTTGGTAATGAATGACAGCGAGTTCTTGGTAATTGTGTTCCTTGTCAGTGTTAACCTATGGAAAAACGAGTAAAGGTCTTTATTTTGACGTTTTGTACTAATAACATAAAACACCAGTGTGTGCTGGCTTACATCAGCGCATACACAGATACACTAATGCATCAAATCAGCCAAAATATGACAAAAGGCTCTGTGCAGCGAGCTCAATGTCATTAAATGCTGTTTCAAAGATCTTGACATTTTCACAAGCTACACCGATCGGACAGACAGAAACAAAAGAAAGTTTTGGAAAGCGTTTGGTTTAATTGTGCGTTTGTGGAGATGTGAGGTAGCTCTTGGGTTGGACCCATTTGGAGTCCGAAACGGAGCCGATTGGTACATCTGGTCAGCCAGGTTGGTAAATCTTGATGATTTTGGTGAGTCTGTTTTGGTCAAGCTTAAGCCCTGGTCAAAATCTGATCAGAGCCACGGCTTCACAAATATTTTATCGTGATATTCCAGCACGTCTGCACATGTATTCCACACAGATTCTGATCTTTTAAAGACAATGGGGCTTTATTCATGAAACACGAGCAGATGTAATTTTGTAGAACAAAACAATCTTAGGAAAAATTGTTTCATTAAATTTAGTGCAACAAGGACGAATGACTTTGCTTGTGTATCACGAATAAGACCCAACGAGAGTACACATACACACACGCAACAAATCCTCAAGAATATCACTTTAAAATATTTCCTCTACGTGTGCGTCTTGTACATGAAACCTTTCAGTCCCACAAGTTGTTGCAGACAACTTTTCATGTACAAGTGCATGAGTTTCCAGTAGACGTAACCTCTTTGTGTTCACAGTTATTTGTTTGTCAATGTCCTTTATCTCATTTGTGAAATAAATCAGTGTACACTTTTATTAAGTGTTAAATACAGAAGTCAACGATTTATATCTTTGTGATGACACCACAGCTCATCATTTAACTCTGATGGGTCCCTTTCAACGATCACTGCATGCGGGTCACATGTCATGACCGGAGGTCAGGGGTCAATAACCCCATGTCACATTTTGTTGAGGTCTCTGTTGAACGTTCTGTACTTGTCTATGCTTGAGTGGTCAGCTCAAACAGATGTCATTTTGACCCAAAATGGCCGCCGTTCACGTTTGTTTCATGTCGTCTCGAGTTCTCCCCCAACGACGAACTTCGTTTCGTCCATAAATCTGTTTCTCCTCTCATAAATACAGCTCTGGAAGGGTTTCTTGGAAATAACTTTCACCTTCTTTTTCCACAGTAATGCCTCCATCAGACTTGAGATTTAAGATTTTAAATGAAAACACAGTACAAATGACATGGAAGCAACCACTATCCCGAATCGAAGGCTATAGAATACAAGTCATGTCACATACAGGTGGGTAAAAAACAACTAAAACAATTCAATATTTAACACATTTAGTATATTTGATCAAGATTTGCTCAAGATGTGCAATGCAAAAAAATACTTTTTTACTTCGTCTTTTTGTCTTGTTTTTAGTACAAATATATAATTATTCTTAAATTAAGATGAATTTTCTTCATGAGCAAAATTACTTAAGAAAATTAATTTACTGAAATGTAATAAATACTTTTAATTGAAACATATAATTCAAGTGAATTTGTGCTTAAAACAAGTGAGAAAAAAAATCTGCCAATGGGGTTTTAGGAAAAAATACTTAATTCAAGAAAAATTCTTGCTTTAAGCACAAATGTACTTAAAGGGGACATTTCACAACTTTTTAAAGATGTAAAATAAATCTCTGTTGTCCCCACACTGCAAAAAATGACTTTCTTACTTAGTATTTTCTTAAATTCTTTAAAAAATTCTTAAATTAAGATAAGCAAAATGACGCAAGAAAATAAGTAAATAAAATAAATAAAAATATCAAATTTAAGTGATTTGGTGCATAAAACAAGCAAAAAAAATCTGCCAAGGGGGTAAGCACATTTTTTCTTGAATTTAGTGTTAAAAAAATGCTTACCCCATTGGCAGATTTTTTGCTTGTTTTATGCACAAAATCACTTAAATTTGATATTTTTGGTCTAAAACTTAACTTAGTTTCTTGGGTTGTTTTGCTCATCAAGAAAAAGGATATTCATTTAAGAATTTTTAGAAATGTTTACTGAAAACAAGACAAAAATACGAAGAATTTTTTTCTTGAAAATATTTTTTTTTTGCAGTGCAGAGTACATGTGAAGTTTTAGCTCAATATATCATATAGATCATTTATTATAACATGTTAAAATTGTCACTTTGTAGGGTTTTGGGTGTGTCCTTTAAAATGCAAATGAGCTGATCTCTGCACTAAATGGCACCGATTAAATGCAGATTAAGGGGCGGTATTATTATAATAAGATCCCATTATGACATCATAAGGGGAGACAAATTTTCAATGTCCTATTTTTTCTACATGCTTGCAGAGAATGGTTTACCAAAACTAAGTTACTGGGTTGAACTTTTTCACATTTTATAGGCTGATAAAAGCACTGGGGACCCAATTATAGCACTTAAACATGGAAATAGTCAGATTTTTATGATATGTCCCCTTTAAATTGTATTTTTTTTGTCTTATCTTGATGTAAATTTTTTTAGATAACGCACCGAAAACAAGACAAAAATACAAAAGAAAGAAAGTCATTGCAGTGGGTGTTATGTACATTGATGAATGGTACAGAATAGTGTTGATTTAATTTTGACATTAAAGCCGTGTCCAGTTCAAAGCTTCATTGATATATTGGCCCTGAGTACTTAACCCTATAGAGTGTGCTGTAGGCTATCTGTTTCTGTAGTAAAGGTACTGCAGGTTTCTTAAGATAAGAGCGCATCTGGTAAACGACAGCCATGGGCAAAAGTAGAGACTGCGTTGAGACGCGTCCATCACATGTGATTTACACACGCACACGGTTACTATTCAATGTCTTGGGAAGTCATTAATGTTTCCTTAATCCAACTCTTGTATGTCTGAACTAGATTTATCTACTTGAAATGATAGTCCTAGTTTATGTTATCTTCATGCAGAATGTATATCATTATATGACATTTAACATTTCTTTAATTCTGTCTGTAGAGGAGCCAGTTAAAGAATTCACACTGTCTGCGTCCTCCACCAAAACCTCCATCAAAGATCTGACCGCTGATGTGGATTATAATGTTGTTATAACTTCATATCTTGGATCTGAAGAGAGTATACCGATCTCTGGTCAAATTACCAGTAAGTGCCAAGTCAATGAATGAAAATTCTTCTGTTTTGCATTCCTCCTCTTATCATCTCATTTTGTACAAATGAATTGGAATAGAAAAACATTAGATCCGTGTTTTCCCAGCATATGATTACAGTGTTCCAAGAAAATCTGACCTTGCATTCAGAGGAGGTAAAAACACTCTTAACGCTTTCCCTGCCAGCGGTTTTTTAAAAAGTTGCCAGCCAGCGCCAGCATTTTTCATGATTTTCACAAAAGTTTAATGCCTTCCAGAAAATGTTCTTCTTTAAATATATAAACATACAATATATTAAATGAAAGAACAGACCCTCTGCTTAAAAAACAGTTTCATCCTACCTTCATTAATTCTTATTAGTTCCCTCAAATTTGGGTAGGTTTCTTCAAAAACACCAAATTTTGAGCAAAAAACTGAATTCCATTTTCGTGAAGGACTTTTTATAGAGATCACCTGGTGGATAATAGTAGTATTATGGAAAGCCGTGGCAGGAAAAGAGTTAAAGGGGACATTTCACAAGACTTTTTTAAGATGTCAAATAAATCTTTAGTGTCCCCAGAGTATATATGTGAAGTTTTAGCTCAAAATACCCCACAGATAATTTATTATAACATGTTAAAATTAACACTTTGTAGGTGTGAGCAAAATGTGCTGTTTTTGGATGTGTCCTTCAAAATGCAAATGAGCTGATCTCTGTGATAAATGTCAGTGCTGTGGTTGGATAGTGCAGATTAAGGGGCTGTATTATTATAATAAGATCCCCTTATGACATCACAAGGGGAGCCACATTTCAAAGAGCTATTTTTTCTCATGCTTGCAGAGATGAGATGTTAAAGGTTCTTTAGTTCCTCTATGGCATCGTGAAGCAACTTTTCTTTAACTATTTTCTTATATTTTCTTGATATTTTGTGAATCTTAGTTGTTCATTCTTCACGTTGTAAGGTTTCTTTACCTTGTTTAAAAATCTTAAACCTTTGAGGCTTTTCAATATGGTGTTGGATTCACTTATTTTGTGCAGTTAATGTTTAGCTCTACAGTATTTCTGTTCATTAAGTAAGTAATAATTGACGACGGGTCATTGAATTATTTGAAAAAAAAAATTCAAATAATTTAAAGGACCAGAGTGAATTATTCCTCTTATATCACAGACATTGCTATGGTGGTTATTTTAAGAAATTTAAGCGGTTAGGTGTGCAGTTATTGAAAAATAATGCATACCGTTGGATCATTTCTCAACCAATCAGAAAAGCATTCAACAGCCCAGTGGTATAACAATATATTTGTCTAACTATTTCTTCAATCTTTTATTGTGTTCTAGTTCAATCGAGTGGTTTTGAAGGAGCTACCAGAAAGCCTCAGGTCTCAGATTCAGTTCGTAAGTATCTCACTTTAAACTCCCATTAGGATTTTTCCATTGCTTTGCACTCTGAACCTTTTCTCTCTGGATTTATGATTCCTGATAACATTTAGCTTATTGGCAACAACAGTGAAGCACATTTGTCATTCATTTTTAAGTCGGCGTTCCCAGCTTTCCGGGTTTGTAAGTTGTGGCCGATTTGAAATAAAAGCTGAAAGCGACGCAGCGCTGAGTGTGGAAATCATTACAGCCGTTCTCTTTACAAGAGCACCACCGTGGCCTTTTCCTACACATGAAGGTGAACGGATTTATTTTTCCTTTCCTACATTAAGCAGAAGTGGAAAATACAACCACCACCCCCCTCCTCCGAATACCATAAGAGTTAGTTATTGTGGCTTCTGCTGACGACTCGCTAACAGAATCCAGTCCTGTTTGCTGTGCTTTACAGCGTCTGCGCTCCAGCGCTTCCCTTCTGCTGGAGCATGTGGAAAATAAATGAATCGAATTACTCGAATAAAGGCGGGCAAGCTGCGATACGTCCAAAACGGCCGTCCTGTATCGTCTGCAGACGTACCCGACTCGATCCGTTAGAAGATGGCAAATTCCTCAGATTGTGGTTGAGGACAGAAGTGATTGGACAGAGAGGAATTTTTTCCAACCGCTTGAAGGATACAAATTAATGGATTTCAATAGAGAGCGAAGACTAGTAACAACTCGCCTAATAAGATCTTTGACGTCTGGAGACACCCAGTTTCATTTCCCAATCCATATGTCAAAATAGGAATGTGCAATGAGGGATTTTCGTTGCATGCAGAAATATTTTATTTGCGCAATACACAGACAGACTGCATGAGTTTATATGTCTTTATAAGTACTCATATGTAATGAATTCAATTCTGAATGTGCCATCTTACTTATTTTTCCCAGAATGCTCAGTTAGTGCCATCGCTGATCTGGTCTTCTTGGTGGACGGCTCTTGGAGCGTCGGGCGAGATAATTTCAAATTCATTCGTAGTTTCATGGTGGCCATGGCTGGAGCGTTTGAACTGGGAGAAGATAAGACCAGAGTTGGTGTAGTCCAGTACAGCACAGACACCAGAACCGAATTTAATCTGAATCAGCACTTCAGACGGGGCGAGCTCCTCAGAGCCATTAACAATCTGCCATACAAGGGTGGCAACACCATGACAGGTAACAAATTCATATACACGATATAATATATCTGGTCATGTTTGAGAAGTATAAGTCTTATGCATTACTATTTTATCTAAAGTGACTTACAGAAGTATGCATTTATATTTTATGTGTGTTGTTCTCTGGGATCAAACGCATGACCTTTTGTGCTGCTAACACAATGCCCTACACTACAATTTTTTTTTTAAATTGACTGTTTTACTTAGTATGTTTGTCTTGTTTTCAGTACAAATATCTAAAATATATATATATATATATCTAAAACCCTACTGAAAAATCCAGCAAAGACTGGTAGCTGGTTTAAGGTGGCAGTAGCTGGTCTAAGCTGGTCCTCCCAGCCTGGCAAAGCTGGTCAAGCTAGTAGGTCACCTAGTCTTCCAGCATGACCAGCTAAGTCCAGCTTGACCAGCTTAAAAAGTGACCAAAACACAACAAGACCAGCTTACTACACCAGCAATGCCAGCTAAAACCAAGCTGGGAGACCAGCTAATACCAGCCCACCACTTATGCTGGTCTTAGCTGGATTTTTCAGTATGGGTACTTAAATCAAAATGCATTTTCTTGATGAGCAAAATGACCCAAGAAAACAAGTCTATTTTTAGAAAAAAAATCACATTTAAGTGAATTTGAGCATAAAACAAACAAAAAAATCTGCCAAGGGGTTAAACAAAAAATCTTCAACTTTTTTAAACACTTAATTCTGGAAAAAACTTCTAACCCTATTGGCAGATTTTTTTGCTTATTTTATGCACAGATTCACTTAAATTCACATCTTTGTCTAAAAACTAGACTTTCGTAGTTAATTTTGCTTATCAGGAAAATGCATCTTGATTTAAGTATTTATAGATATTTGTACCGAAAACAAGACAAAAATACTAAGTATGAAAGTTATTTTTTGTAGTGTGCTTATTTAGCTATAGGAACAGATACACATCAGACTTTTTTTTTTTTACTGTAAAACCATAAAGTTAAAGCAATTACATACATTATAAGAGCATTTACTGAAGACTGGCCATTTATTTGTTATGTGCTAAAACAAAATCAAAGTAGTGACTTTTTCTACACAAATACACTACTTAAACATTTATTACAGAAATACTGAGTATCGTTCAGAAGACGATAGTTTTATCAAACAAAGATATGTTTTAAGCCTCCCTTTTTTTGGTGCAGGCGATGCCCTGGACCATCTTCTGAAAAACACATTCACGGAGGCCGCCGGCGCCCGTCAGGGCTTCCCCAAAGTTGCTGTTATTATCACAGATGGAAAATCTCAGGACCCTGTTGAAAGTTACGCCAAGAAGCTGAAGAATGCTGGAGTTGAACTCTTCACTCTGGGTGTGTTGTGTTTTGGTGAATGTGATTTTACCAAGTAGGACATTTCTCCTAAATCAACATTCTTGTCGGTTCTGGAACCGACCAATCAGATTCTTGTCAACCAATCAGAATGCAGAGTTACTGTTTCGATTAGGGCTGCTTTAGTCAGAGGCTCTTATCATCTGCACAGAATTAGTGAAAATGTCTGATGATGTCATTTGTTGCATTTATTCAGGAATCAAAGAAGCAGACGAGGAAGAGTTGAAACAAATGTCGTCCACGCCCCACAGAACACACGTGTACACGGTGCCAAACTTTGACATGATCAAAGGCGTAGAGAAATCTCTCATTACGCAGGTTTGCAGCAGCGTGGAAGATCAACTCAACTCTTTGATTAGCGGCGAGGAAGGTAAACGGATCAAAATTAGCATTAAAGATTAAACCCAAGCATCAAAATATGACCCCCGGTATTATTCTCCTTCTGCAGTCATTGAACCGGCATCAAACTTACACGTCTCCGAGGTCGCATCCAAGTCCATGCGAATAACATGGGATGCGTCTATAGGAGAGGTGACCGGATACAAAGTGCAGTTGGTTCCCATGATGGCCGGCTGCAAACGACAAGAGCTGTACGTCGGGCCCACGCAGACCTCGGTGAACGTCAGAGATTTGTCACCCGACACCGAATACGAGATCAGCCTGTTTGCACTCAACGGTCTGACGCCCAGCGAGCCGGTTATGGCGATGGAGAAAACCCAACCGCTTAGGGTGTCATTGGGTGAGGAAAACCTCGCTCTATAACTTTTCTTTCACTTACTTAAATGTTGTCTGACTGTTAAACGAGCTCTGTTTTGGTTTCTAGAATGTTCTCTGGGTGTGGACGTCCAAGCTGACGTCGTTCTCCTGGTCGACGGCTCGTACAGCATCGGCCTGGCTAACTTCGCTAAAGTTCGTGCCTTCTTGGAAGTCCTGGTCAACACTTTTGATATCGGGCCAAACAAAGTTCAAATCAGCTTGGTCCAGTACAGCAGAGATCCACACACCGAGTTCTACCTAAACACACACGCCGATCTGAGCGGCGTGGTCAAAGCCGTGAGAACGTTTCCGTACCGAGGAGGCTCCACCAACACGGGCAAAGCTATGGCGTACGTGAGAGAGAGGATCTTCATTCAAAACCGAGGCGCTCGCACGAACGTACCTCGCGTTATGATTCTCATCACCGACGGAAAGTCATCGGATGCTTTCAAAGATTCGGCGGCTAAGCTTAGGAACACAGATGTGGAGATCTTCGCAGTGGGTGTGAAAGACGCCGTCCGCTCCGAGCTGGAAGCCATCGCTAATCCTCCGGTGGAGACCCATGTGTACACGGTGGAGGACTTTGATGCTTTCCAGAGGATTTCCGATGAGCTAACTCAATCCATTTGTCTACGAATTGAGCAGGAGCTTTTGAACATCAAGAGGAGAAGTGAGTAAAGTATATAGCATAAAACCATGATTGTGAAGTGAAGTTATTTAGATCTTTCACGATTCTCTGATTCTTTTAGGTTTGGTCGCGCCCAGATCTCTGACCTTTTCCGAGGTGACCTCCAGAAGTTTTCGGGCTTCGTGGATAACAGATGCTGTGGATGTGCAGTCTTATCTGGTGCAGTACAAGCCTGCAGCGGACACGGATGCCAACTACATCTCCGTCTCTGTGCCCGGCGACACCCCCACAGCTGTATTACTTCACCTCACTCCAGTCACCAAGTACGAGGTCAAGGTTTACGCCCAATATGCGAAGGGAGAAAGTTTTCCCCTCGAAGACTTTGAGACCACGTTAGAAGGTGAGTCTTGTATATCAATCACCTGTGATGTAAGCTATTGAGTATTGGCATTCCTGTTGGACTCAATGTTGCTGTTTTTTCAATCCTTGGCGTTTTGCAGAACAAGGCACTGTGAGCAACCTCAGAGTGTCCGAGGAGACCATCGACAGTTTCCGCGTCTCGTGGCGAGCGGCTCCAGGTCCAGTGTTGCGCTACAGACTGACATACGTCCCTGTACGAGGGGATAGTGGGTTGCTCGAAACGGCGACACCTGGTCCTGAGACAACCATCATCCTCCAACGACTGTTCCCAGTCACCACGTATCGTGTTTCGGTGTCAGCCGAATACCCTTCATCCATTGGGCCTCAGATGCAGATTGATGGGACGACCAAAGAAGGTAAATGAAGCTTATCTTACGTCCGGTTAGTGAGGTTTATATTTGGGGATGTAGCACCCGATGACGATGACTTGGAAGCTTTCAAAGTGAGAATTGAGAGCAGGCAGCTTGTGATGTCATTTCTTAGGAAGTGTTTATAAAGGTTTACATTTACCCAGGTCATCGCAGTCCAGTCCAAGCAGGATTATTAGTCAAAAGCAACTGGTGATTTTATTTGTATAAAGATGTTTGAGCGCTCATGTAAGCATCACGACACTTAAAAATCATTGTGATGAGGTGTACATAACTGGGATTAAAGATTTTATGATATTTAGATGTTAAAGTTAATATGATCAAATCTGTTGATATTAAAATGTTTAGGTCAGCAAGTGAAGTGAAATATTCAAGTCTGAATTGTCTGAGATTGTCTGGGCAGCAGTCCTGAAGTTACTCATTTGTTCAGTTTCATAATGTCTTTGATTCATTTTCTCCAACTCTTGTTCTGGTTCTTCTCTCTGTCTGATATGTATGACACACATCTCCAACAACATACCCAGCTCACATACATGTACATTATCATGAGAAAGTCAAATGTCATCTATATGTTTTATTAGGGTGGTGTGGTGTTCTGGGTCAAGCATAGTGATGGTAGTGAGAAGATTTCTGGTTTGATCCCAACTCTTATCTTAACTTATTAACTTGCGTGTTTGCACATTATTATCACATTAGCACTAAGAATTATCTTGATATCACATAAATATTATGGCTGTTAAACGATGAATCACGATTAATCGCAGTTAATCGTGATTAATTGCGATTAATCGTGGTTAATTGTGGTTAATTACATAAAAAATAAAAGTTTGTGTTTGCATAATATATTTGTATGTGTTTTATGCATAATTATTATGTATATATAAATACACACATACATGTATAAATTTAAGAAAAATGTTATTTATGTATATTTTATATTTATTTTAGTGCTGGGCAAAGATTAATCACGATTAATCGCATACAAAATTAAAGTGATTATTGGTATAATATATGAGTGTGTGCTGTGTCTAATTATTATGTATAAATATATACACACACATTCACGTATGTATTTAAGAAACATTTACATGTTTATATATATTTATTTATATTTTTATATAATCTATATTAAATATAAATTTAAAAAACATTTCTGAAATGAATATATGAATGTGTGTGTGGTTAAATATACATAATAATTAGACACAGTACACGCACATATATTATGCAAAAAAAAATCACTTTTATTTTGTATGCGATTAATCGCCCAGCACTAATTTATTTATATATAATATAAAATATATCAAAATCTTAATAAATATGTATATACATATAAATGTTTTTTTAAATACATACATGCATGTGTGTGTATTAATATATACAAAATTATTACACAGAGTGCACACACATATATTATGCAAAAATAAATGTTATTTTGTATGTGATTAATCGCAATTAATATTTTGACCCCCTAATAAATATCCTTAGCTAATCTTTGCAAAAATACATCGGAAAGATCTGGGACATTTTGTTCATCCTGATCTCCTGTTAAGTATATTAAACATAGCCAATCTGATTCTGTCAGACAGATATAATTCATACTGTAGCTCTTTTGGGACATCAGGGAACCATAACATGGCTAGAGAGTATCCTTCACACTAATGAAATTACCAGAAGCAGTGCTTGTCCGGGTCTGTCTAAATATTAAATATGAACTCTAAATCTGATTTCCAGTAATCGTACATCATTAAACTTCTAATGTCGAACCTGAGCGTCAAAGCTTAAAGCCCATCAGTCAACCTCCTCTGGGTAGCATGTGGGGATTTGTCTAGAATCCCAAAGTCTTATCCACAGATTTTGGCTTTGTTGTTGGGATGATGTCACACAGTTAAAGATCTAAGATTGGGATTTCACTCCCTTCGTGCATCCATTGAGACGAGCTGGGCTAAATGAAAATTGCAGATAGAAACATAATGCAGGAACAATGCAGGATCAGAGTGTTTTTCCAAATCACATCCCAATGCACGGTCTGTCTCATGCATCCTCAAGAGATGCAAGTTAGGAATCTGAAAAGATTTCCCAATTGTCTACGTGCATTTTGAATGAAATCATTCTGTCAGTTTGGTAAAAAGCATACATTTAATGAATGGCAAACTGAATTATTTCCAGCAAACTCTGAAAAGACCTTGAGGCTTTGGGACGGATAAAGGGAAATGTTATACGGGTGCTATAATTCTTCCCATATGTCGTACGTAAGTTATATGTTACTTTTAGTTGAGTTGAATTGAGAGTGGCGATTTATAAAATGACATTCGCTTGCGTAATGCAGCAGAATATTCAATGGAAATAAAATGTTGTGCAGGACTTCCATCGGAATTTGATTGGATGGTGAAAGTGGCATTCCAGACCGGAGTTTTTTGTAGAAAAACATCTTAAGATTTTAAAGATGAATATTTTATGATTCAAATAAACGCAGTTTGTTTGTAAAGCAGTTTTTTCTGCGTAACCTTAAAGCCGATGCTCTGATGATCTCACTGGATGAAGACCGTGAAACTAAAATCAGATGTCCCGTTTTATCGCTCTTCACAGAAGAAAAAATAAAATCGAAGGGTTTTTACTTTTTTTTACTTCAAGTCAAGTGACGTGCAGAGTTATTGTCATGCAAACTCAAAGGTACGTGCATGTGGAAAACATTACCTGTCCAGGTTTTCAGAAGAGACCTTTCTCTAGTTCTGGCCAAAGCAGCACACGGTCATTTGAAGGAAGATGAATTGCAGACGACATTATAGTGTTACATGTGGATATGAATGTAAAATCAAGTCTCAATCAGCTAAACCCTACAAGCCAAAAGATGGCTATCTGCTCCAGGTTTGCAGCAGCTGTGTGATTCTTTCCTGTTTGCCATCTGTGAACGTACGTAATGCGTTCAAGCTGCTCTCTGTCCCGCTCGTTAACTTTCCAGAGACGTACGTAACGTTCAGATGAAGAAGACGAGTTGAAGCTCTTCTAGCACCTGCACTTTCCTGGTCATTGACACGGCGTTTAACTTCAAAAGCACCCCGGAGAAAATTTACTACATGTGGTTCGTTTTCGGGTTTGGATTTCTGAACGGCACGGGATGTCAAACTGGCTTTGCGAATAGAGTTCGGTTTTTAACTTCATACAAAAGATCGTTTCAATTTCAAGGCTCTTTCAAAGGCACAGTCAAACAAAATCCAGCTGCTTGGGCTGCTTAAAAATTCTGAGAAATGCAGATGAATTTCAAGTCACATGCGCTGGAAAGGTGTTGATTCAACAGACAGAAACAGAAACAGAGACGGATGGAGAGATGAATAATGACTTTGAGAAGATCTCAGACATTCAAGGACAATATTTTTTACAGAGTTTATGGAGCAGTAAAAACACTTTTCGGTTGTCCTCAGACTCCTCTGCAGAATCTCACAGTCCAGCAATGATTTAAAAAAAGGAGAGGAAAATGTTTGACTCGTTGCCAGAGAAGATGAGGTCTTGGAAAATCCTATTTCAACAGAGAATGTGTGATGTGGATATAGCAGATGTGTAGTAGCATCTTCAGACACATTTGTTAATATCTTAAAATAACGAAATAAGTAGGAAGATTTAAAGTCTGTTCCTGTATATTGGCAGGGTCTTTACCCTGGGCCATTCTCTACACATGAATTTGTGTTATTTATTATGGGCAGATGGGTTATGATGTCTCTGGCGGGTTTGTGCAGGTGTGTTAAGACTGCAGTGAGCACTCGTTCATTCAGGTGAAACAAATGTTAACAGCCGCTCATAAACTCAACCACACACACTCTTTTTACCCCTAAGGTTTATCTTATGTAACCCGCCATTTACGTTTAGAAAGCTTTCTGACCCGTGAGATCATTCATTCAAGCTTAAAGTCACGCACAACCTGATTATGCATTATGGGTTTCTATATGTTACGTGTCAACAAAATTCTTTGAGTTAAATGATGTGATAGTACCTGAGGTCTATAATTGATCATGCCAGATTGATGTACCATCAGAGATATGATCTTCATGGAATTCATGCTGATCTGATGATTGATGTAGTTATATACCGCTGAGCATGAAATTCTTTAAATCAACTTTGACATTTAATATAGTATATATACAGTATATACACCTACTAGCCCTAAGCTTTATCCATGACACCACTCATCTACTTAAAATAAATCTTAAGTCTTAAATATTCTGCCTGCCAGTTGTATATGAAGTGTTTTTGTTGTGTACCCTTTAGAGTTGGGCTCTCCCCGAGACTTGATAACCAGCGATGTTACTGACACCAGTTTTATGGTGTCATGGACGGCCGCTCCGGGACGGGTGAGACGGTACCATATCCGCTGGAGATCTCTCTTCTCACAGGAGTCTGGAGAGAAGACGATACCTGCTGATATGACCAGCACACTGTTGGAGAACCTCACACCTGAAACACGCTATCAGGTGTCTGTGTTGGCATCATACGACAGTGGAGATGGAGGACCGCTCGTAGGGGAAGAGACCACGGATGGTGCGGATTATTTTATTCATTATTTGTGATGAAAGTTTAGATTTTCATTGGTTTGATGGAAGATCTCTGGTTCTTTAAGAGCCGTTATCAGTGTATAAGGTCACAGAAGATTCTTGATGTTTTATTAGATTAGCACTGTTGGTTAAAGTAAAGCCTTCCTTGTTCATTCATGCACTGGTACAATGCAAATAAAAACTTCTTCAAGGGTTCCATAAACTTCTATAAAGGGTTTATAGATCCTAATGGAACAGAAGGTTGGTTAAAGATTGAGATCAGGTTGAATTATGGTAAAATGGGAGCTAGGTAAGGGAGATTGAAAATCATTTATGCCTTTTTACCTTGAGGATATGCATCTAGACACACCCAAGATTCTTAAAGGGTTTATAGATCCCAATGAAATTAAGGGTTGGTTTAAGGTTGAAATCAGGTTGAATTATGGTAAAATGCGAGCTAGGTTAAGGAAAGATTGAAAATCATTTATGCCTTTTTACCTTGAGGAGATGCATCTTTAGATACACCCAAGATTCTTAAAGGGTTTATAGATCCCAATGAAATAAAAGGTTGGTTTAAGGTTGAAATCAGGTTGAATTATGGTAAAATGCGAGCTAGGTTAAGGGAGATTGAAAATCATTTATGCCTTTTTACTTTGAGGATATGCATCTTTAGATACACCCAAGATTCTTAAAGGGTTTATAGATCCCAATGAAATAAAAGGTTGGTTTAAGGTTGAATTATGGTAAAATGCGAGCTAGGTTAAGGGAGATTGAAAAATCATTTATGCCTTTTTACCTTGAGGAGATGCATCTTTAGATACACCCAAGATTCTTAAAGGTTTTATAGAGCCCAATGAAATAAAAGGTTGGTTTAAGGTTGAAATCAGGTTGAGTTATGGTAAAATGCGAGCTAGGTTAAGGGAGATTGAAAATCATTTATGCCTTTTTACCTTGAGGATATGCATCTAGACACACCCAAGATTCTTAAAGGGTTTATAGATCCCAATGAAATAAAGGGTTGGTTTAAGGTTGAAATCAGGTTGAATTATGGTAAAATGCGAGCTAGGTTAAGGGAAGATTGAAAATCATTTATGCCTTTTTACCTTGAGGAGATGCATCTTTAGATACACCCAAGATTCTTAAAGGGTTTATAGATCCCAATGAAATAAAGGGTTGGTTTAAGGTTGAAATCAGGTTGAATTATGGTAAAATGCAAGCTAGGTTAAGGGAAGATTGAAAATCATTTATGCCTTTTTACCTTGAGGAGATGCATCTTTAGATACACCCAAGATTCTTAAAGGGTTTATAGATCCCAATGAAATAAAAGGTTGGTTTAAGGTTGAAATCAGGTTGAATTATGGTAAAATGCGAGCTAGGTTAAGGGAGATTGAAAAATCATTTATGCCTTTTTACCTTGAGGAGATGCATCTTTAGATACACCCAAGATTCTTAAAGGGTTTATAGATCCCAATGAAATAAAAGGTTGGTTTAAGGTTGAAATCAGGTTGAATTATGGTAAAATGCGAGCTAGGTTAAGGGAGATTGAAAATCATTTATGCCTTTTTACTTTGAGGATATGCATCTTTAGATACACCCAAGATTCTTAAAGGGTTTATAGATCCCAATGAAATAAAAGGTTGGTTTAAGGTTGAATTATGGTAAAATGCGAGCTAGGTTAAGGGAGATTGAAAAATCAGTTATGCCTTTTTACCTTGAGGAGATGCATCTTTAGATACACCCACGATTCTTAAAGGTTTTATAGAGCCCAATGAAATAAAAGGTTGGTTTAAGGTTGAAATCAGGTTGAATTATGGTAAAATGCGAGCTAGGTTAAGGGAGATTGAAAATAATTTATGCCTTTTTACTTTGAGGATATGCATCTTTAGATACACCCAAGATTCTTAAATGGTTTATAGATCCCAATGAAATAAAAGGTTGGTTTAAGGTTGAAATTAGGTTGAATTATGGTAAAATGCGAGCTGGGTTAAGGGGAGATTCAAAATTATTTCTGCCTTTTTACCTTGGGAGATGCATATAGACACACCCAAGATTCTTAAAGGGTTTATAGATCCTAATGAAATAGAAAGTTGGTTAAATGTTGAAATTAGGTTGAATTATGGTAAAATGCAGGTTACGTTAAGGAAAGATTGAAAATCATTTACGTTTTTTTACCTTGAGGAGATACATCTTTAGATACACCCAAGATTCTTAAAGGGTTTATAGATCCCAATGAAAAAGAAGGTTGGTTAAAGGTTGACATCAGGTTGAATTATGGTAAAATGCGAGCTAGGTTAAGGGAAGATTGAAAATCATTTACACCTTTGTACCTTGAGGATATGCATCTTTAGACACACCCACGATTTTTAAAGGGTTTATAGATCCTAATGGAACAGAAGGTTGGTTAAAGGTTGAGATCAGGTTGAATTATGGTAAAATGCAAGCTAGGTTAAGGGAGATTGAAAATCATTTATGCCTTTTTACCTTGAGGAGATGCATCTTTAGATACACCCAAGATTCTTAAGGAAAGAAATAATTCAGGCTTGATGTAACATGTACGTCGGTGCCTTGGGCTCAGCTGTTAAAAGTGCATCAATCAACAACCTTTTGATAGCACGAGAGAAGACAGAAAACCTTTGGATCTTAGCGAGACAGAAAAATATTTAATGTTAGCGTGACTTCTTCAAGTTGTGGTTTAATGCTTGGCATTAAATCCTGGCAGATAAATTGAGTTTTAAAGCTCTATGCGGTAGTCACTTGCCCCTAAGTGGAAAAAGTGAGCTGGTCACAGCATGGGTGCAGGGAACATCACCGGCCGCTGCAGGAAAGAGCCATTTTAAAGAAATACATGTGTGCAGGGCAGCCCGTATAATATGAGCCGTATGTGGTCTGGGACGCTGGCTGAAGGATATTCCCTGCACAGACACACAACTCAAAGCATACAAATGGAAAATTACACCAGTGTGAGCTTTTAGAAAATATTGGAATAAGGCATGCGTTCTGCTTACTTTAAGCCTGATGTTTTTGAACATTCCTCTTTCCATTTTAGCTGTCAGGTTCTCATATAACCATTCTTTTCTCTGTGTGATTTTGTAGCATCCGCGTCCACCAAGGATCTAGTCGTGTTCGATGAAACAGAGAGGAGCATGCGCGTGACGTGGAAACCCGCTCCGGGACCCGTGGTCAATTATAAGCTCACGTATGTCCCTCAGGCTGGAGGTAAAGACATGATCATGAAAATTCCTGCCAATGTGACCACCGCCATGCTGAGGAAACTGCAGCCCATTACCACCTACAACATCAAAGTGCATCCCATCTACAAACGAGGAGAAGGAAAAGCAAGGCAAGGAGTAGGAACCACACGTACGTTGGCCAATAATTCAAAGCCCATGAGTCAAAGATCTGTACAGACACAACAAGCATCGCTAATACTTTTGCAACCTGGATTTGACCTTCAATCCACTGATCTATAGAAACACCTTCAGTGTTTGTTATCATTAGCGTGTACTGATATTACTGTCTGTTTTTCTGCAGTGTCACCGTATAAAGCTCCGAGAAACCTGCAGACCTCCGAACCCACTAAGACAAGTTTCCGTGTGACGTGGGATCACGCTCCCGGAGATGTACGTGGATACAGAGTCACGTTTCATCCCAGTGGCCAAGATATTGATCTGGGAGAACTTCTCGTTGGACCGTACGACAACACCGTTGTTCTGGAGGAACTCAGGTAGATCCTGTGATGTTTCGCATTTGAACTTCCATCATAAAGATGCGAATCATGGTACTCTGTAAAGCTGAAACATATGGTTTGAGTTTTGTTTGTCATTTGCAGAGCTGGAACGAAGTACTCCGTAGCTGTTTTTGGAATGTTTGATGGAGGTCAAAGTATGCCTTTGGCTGGAGAAGAGAAGACCACCCTTTCTGATGCCCCAGAGCCTCCACCCGTTGAACCTTCTGGTACAATATGAGCACAGCACACACAGACAACATGTACACGTCATCTGTTCATCTTGTGTTGTTATAAGTAGTGATGTGACTTTAGGTTTTGTCCAGAATGAGAACATGCAGAAGATTTTGGATGTTTTTTTGGACCTTTGCTTCTGTTCTGTAAGTGAGACTTCAGGTTGCATTTAGGAAAGAAGTGTCTGGATGTGGTGAAGTTGATGAAGGACTGAAGTAATGTGTGCCAAATCTGAGCCGGATCATGGCTGCTATTGGCAGACAGTTTTAGGAAGTGAACAGTTAAAGTATGAATGAATAAATATCTGCAGTACTTTAGTTGTGAGATGAATATATTCCAGTGTGGATGGAAAGCTGAACAAGTTGACCACTTTTTATAACAAATGTCTTTTAAAGGTGCAGTGTGTAATTATTAGAAGAATCTCTTGATAGAAATGCAAAATAATATACAAAACTATATTATCAGGGGTGTATAAAGACCTTTCATAATGAACAGTTATGTTTTTATTACCTTAGAATGAGACGTTTTTATCTACATACACAAAGGGTCCCCTTACGTGGAAGTCGCCATTTTGTGCCGCCATTTTTCTACAGAAGCCCTTAATGGACAAACTTTTTGTACTGAGTTGTCTCCATCAATTACATGTTTTTTCCAGTGGCGGGTACCATAGCTTCTTTATGCACTTCAAAACAAGGGGTGAGCAGTGGACTGAGTCGTTTGGTTGCAATTCGCAACCTCACCACTAGATGCCTCTAAAATTTACACACTGCACCTTTAAATGAAACTAAAAGTAAAAAATACAAAATTAAAGTAAAATTCATTTGCCATTTAAAACATCTTGAGGAGATGACCCTACTCGAAGATAAACAGACAAACCGCTGTAAAACTAAACATTTATAACAGACCCTGATCAAATGAAGGATTTGGTTGAAGTTTTCTTTTATTGGCAAATGAAACACAGATTTGGTAGTTATATTATTTAAGTCATATTAAAGAGAATTTTCTTTTTAATCCTCTCAAAAGTCAAAAGATCTCAAAAGTATTTACAAACCTACAAATGTATAAAGTTAGTTGGATTAGATATAGTAAAAATAAATAATAGCAAGTGTCACCTGCAAACAAATACAGTAATGTTTGAATGCTTTCAGAACAGAATAATAGTTTTTATTTGTCGATTTTACTGGATCTAAAAGGTCAGGTTATAAGTTAACTATGGACTTAACCAACATGTTTTACTTTCATAATATACCAATCAGTTATATTTGTATAATGTAAAATGTCTTTTGTGAAATATTTGATTCCTCTAATAGACACTTTTCTGTTTCAATCCTGAGGGATGAGTTTATGGAAAACGTCTTTGCTTCTTTGAGAGAGAGAGAGAGAGAGAGAGAGAGAGAGAGAGAGAGAGAGAGAGAGAGAGAGAGAGAGAGAGAGAGAGAGAGAGAGAGAGAGAGAGAGAGCGTTTACCAGGAATGAGATTAATGGTCGACTGTGCAGTCTTTTCCACTTAGCCCCGTATGACCTTTGTGGTCCCAGTTTTGCTTTACGAGATGACACATCCAATTTATTTAAGCTCAAACATCCAGTCTGTGTTCAAGTCTACATGAAATTAAACTGGACAGTGTTTACTTTATAAATGAATTGTTCTGGTGTGTCTTGGTGATCTTCCATCAACAGTAATAACTTGGCAATCGTTGTGATTCATTTCACATTTCTGTATTTGTATATTTTAGTTTCATAACCCGCTAGATACCATCGAAAGTCATCATTTAGCATTGGCAGCAGATTTAAATGAATATTTCACTTTTATAAAAAAAATCCAGATCATTTGCTCACCCCCATGTCATCCGGGATGTTGGTGTCTTTCTTTCTTCAGTCGAGAAGAAATTAAGTTTTTTGAGGATTTTTCTCCATATAATCGACTTTAATGGACCACAACTAAAGTTTTCCATGCAGCTTCATGAGCTCCAAACATTCCCAACCGAGGCGTGGGGGTCTTATCTAGCGAAACAGTCGTTGTTTCGCCACAAAAATATACAGGTGTGTACTTTTTGACCACAGCTTCTTGTCTTGCGCTAGCCGTTCGATGCACCAGCACGACCCTACGTATTACGCAATCACGTGGAAAAGGTCACACATGACGTATGTGAAATGCACACTTGCGGACCATTCTAAACTATAAACTGAAACAAAGACATTAATTAGTAGGAATGCTCCGATCAATCAGCTGATAGTGCTTGCTATGTTTCTCAGTGAATTACGGTGAAATGCCACTACATCCAAAAGCCAGAGGGCGCTCTCGTACAGAAACTCAATATGCACTGCAGATGAAGAACCATTTACATATGCAGCTATGGCCCTGTCCCAAATGGCACACTTCATGTGGACTTTCGGTCTCGTGGCCTTAAATTGCGCGTGCTCGCTTAGTCCACGAGTCCGTAGGGTGTCCCATCTGTCATTTTTACGCTTTGAAGTGTGCTCATCAGCGCCTCCTTTCCCCCCTTGATGCGGTCTTCAGCGAAGCCTTTACCAACCCAGAAGTCCTTGCGAAAGAGCAATCAGACCAATCAGACGACGGAAGGGGGGAGCTCACACTGACGGGCAACTTCTCTACCTATTTCCGGTGTGAAATAGGTAGAAATACGACTCCGTTGCACCCACGTGAACTCGCATTAAGGGTCCCTAAAGTCTAGACTACGTGATGTCATCAAAGTGTGGACTCTGAGGAGGACCACAAGTCCGGAGTGTGCCATTTGGGACAGGACCTATGACCAGTGTTGGGCAAGTTACTTCCAAAGTGTAATACATTATATATTACAAATTACTGTCATTTGAAAGTAATTAGTTACATTACAATATTACTGTCTCTGAACTGTAATGAGTTACACTACTTTTGCGTTACTTTTGAGTTACTTTCATCAAAAGAACAGAAGTATGACTAGGCATTATAAAATGTTAAAATGTAGTTTGTTGCTGCTTATAAATCTAGAAGTTATGTGTTGGCCCTCGAGCTTTGAATAGGCAAAGTGAAGATTTATGGCAAAATACAGTAACAATTACTGTCATAATCATAAACATAGACAAATTATCTGGTAAAAGAGCCCACTATAATGCAACCTATAGCCTAATAACATGGTAAGACACGCAACCTCTTTTCATTTCTATTCTTTTGATCACTTTAATTCAGATTCACAGCACAAACCTTGCATGCACTGGGTTGACACAACTTATCAAAAAGTCCTATTGGAGGATTAGGCCTCAAGGAATACAGCTCATTTCAGTCCAATAGGATTACATGTAGGCTAACATATCATTGCTTAATAAAACAGACAAACAGAGGAGCACTGTTTTTTGCCAAACAATGAATATAGGTTCCCATACAAAGGCTGGTAAAAACTTTAAACAATGATGTTTAAATGTACTATTTAGATAACCATGTTTAAGTCTTCACTAATGTTATGTTGTAGTTTAGGTTGCTGTTTGTAATAAAACTGTAGATAGCATAGGAATAGCCTAGCACTGTAATGATAGCAAAGCTTACCTTGTCATTGCTGGTGTGATATGGATTTTAATGGCAACATGTAAAAGTCTCTTTACATCTGAGGTTCAAGCAGTACATGAGACCGATAGAAACTTTCTGTTGCTCTTAGTGCTCTTATTCGCAAAATTATGCGTGTTCGGCGCTACCGGACCTGATTGCGACCACTTTAGTCAATGCTTATAATACAGCCGCGGACTTCCCAGATTCGGCTCTTTAAGAAACATCTCTATATTTGACGCGCACCGCGTCCAAATCGCATTTCAAATACAAAGTTAAAGAACTTGTTGCATACAGCACGTGGAAATAGACATACGCTGCGTCTCAAACCGCCTACTTCCATACTATATAGTAGGCAAAGAGTACGAGAAGCAGTGCTTTTCGCCCACTATATAGTATGGAAGTATGCGGTTT
Source organism: Misgurnus anguillicaudatus (assembly GCF_027580225.2). Taxonomy (NCBI): domain Eukaryota; kingdom Metazoa; phylum Chordata; class Actinopteri; order Cypriniformes; family Cobitidae; genus Misgurnus; species Misgurnus anguillicaudatus. The sequence continues at coordinate 37,346,474 of NC_073354.2, read as the reverse complement.
GGGACGCAGCCATTTACACAGCTTTTTCATGTGTGGATGCTGGTCGCGCGCATTGGTCAAAAATAAAAATTTAAAATAACACGGTCTAATTTTGAAATGCATTGTTGTAACGCGCTCGTTACTAAGACTGTAACGAGTAAAATATTACAAAAATTTTACGAGTAATGCGTTATATTACTGCGTTACAGCAAAAACTAATATATTACTGTAATATATTATATTTTGTAATGCGTTACTCCCAACACTGCCTATGACATGCAGCTCCAGGAAATTGCTTAAGGAAATGGCTTTTTCAGGTATTTTCACGATAATAAAGAATATGTATAATAATTATGTTTGACGAGTGTTGCTTTTTCAAATGCATGTTATAATCGATTCGAACTAACAGCGATTTCATATAGGTAAGGACTTACTGATCAAAAACCGTAGAAAAACATGAAATAGCTGTGAATAAGATCATCTGTCCGATTCAGAATAGTGATCGGCCACATATTTTAGTGGAGATCAGCATTGATCGGAATATCCCTATTAATTAGTATCAGCTCACATACAACAACATCTGAATGCTTCTTTTCCTCCACACTTGTAAACACTGAAGCGGTAGCTTCACATACGTCATGTGTGAACATTCGATGTGATTACGTAATATGTAAGGTCGCGCTGGCACAACACGGCGGGAAGTTGTGGTTAAAAAGTACATATTTTTATTTTATTGGTGATAATATTGATGGTTTCGTTTGATAAAACCTTTGTGCCTCGGTTGGAATCGTCTTTGAAGCTGCATGAGGTCCACTAGGGTCCACTATATGGGGAAAAATCCTGGATTGTTTCCTTAAAAACTTGACTGAACAGAGAAAGACGTGTACATCTTGGATGACATTGGGCTGAGGAAATTATCAGATTTTTTTTATAAAAGTTAAATAATTTTTTAAAGTTTCAGTTAACAGCATCAAACCGACTCCACCTGTTTCCTCATTGTTTTATAAATCAATTTCACTAAATCTTCTTCATTTCGCAGAGCGATCATCTGTGCTCTAGTCTCAGTTCTTGTCGCTCTCTCACAGGTTTCTGGAACTCGACAGCATCCTCAGACTACACAAAAGTGTTAAGAGAGAAGATGCTCGTATTTCATGTGTCACAATACAAGCTGCTTTTATTTGCTCTGTAGAACAGAAGCAGTGACAATTCCAGGAAAACGGACCCCGGGGCTGAACGCCAAAGGGGATTTGGATACGAGGCTGAAGGTTGAAAAGAGAAAACAAGCTAGAAATCTTTGTGGAAAAAGCCGTTCTAAAAAAAGAAAAGAAATAAAAGACTTCAATAAAAAGTGTGATGGTCATTTTTGTGGTGTAAGTGTGTGTGGATTTCTTTAATATGCCGTGAGTGTGTAGACATATTTATAGATTCATGGCTCTTTCCATTGATGGACTCCCGATGACCGATCTCCGTGTCTCGCCGTTTGATTCTGTTCTCTTTTACTCACAGATGCAAAGTGTAAAACCACAGCCAAGGCCGATATCGTCCTGCTGGTCGACGGCTCCTGGAGCATCGGCCGTCTGAACTTCAAAACCATCCGAGCTTTTATTGGCCGCATGGTGGGCGTCTTTGACATCGGCCCAGACCGGGTTCAGATCGGCAAGTCTTCATTTTACTACATGTTTTTAGATGTGTGTTTTCATGACAGCATTTGGACACCAGATGTGAGCTTTATGTTGGTCTACTTTTTTTTGAGTTATTGCTAAGAATTTTCACTTGTGGCATTAAACATGTCACACGCTTCCTTCAGGTTTGGCTCAGTACAGCGGGGATCCCAAAACTGAATGGCATCTCAACACTCACCCCACCCAACAATCTCTCTTAGAGGCTGTGGCCAATTTACCCTACAAAGGCGGAAATACCAAGACGGGTACCCAAGTGCATTGACTTTGGACATTTTGAAAATGATGTCCTCATTCAAGCATTTTCAGTATAAACTCTGTTTTTTTAAAGGTATGGCATTGAAGTACATCCTTCAGAACAACTTCAAACCCAATGTGGGGTTGAGACCCGACTCGCGTAAGATCGGAGTCCTCGTGACCGACGGCAAATCTCAGGATGACATTATAGAGAGCTCTCAAAGTCTGCGTGACTCGGGAATCGAACTGTATGCCATCGGTAAGATCTTCTCTTGAATATCATTTGCTCTCTCACATCTTGCCCGAAACCTATGGGTAAGTAGACCTTTAAATGAAATGGTTCATTTCAGAAGGACGCAGGGTGTCTTTAAACATCACAGAAGATTCATCTGGCAGTCCTTCAGCTGATTGAGATCTGACTGTGATGATCAACTGTGTTTTTGGCTTGTAGGTGTGAAGAACGCTGATGAAAATGAGTTGCGATCCATTGCCTCTGACCCTGATGAGATTCACATGTACAATGTCAATGACTTCTCCTTTCTGATGGACATTGTTGACGATCTCACTAACAACCTCTGTAACAGCGTTAAAGGCGGAGGTAAAGTCATGTTTGAGTCCGTATTTAAAATAGTAAGAGTCAGAAAGACTTCAAACTGATATATACTGTATGTACGGATTTGGGAGCACAGATCATAATTTTCTATTGTTTTTTCTAAACCAGAGGGTGGCCCTGGGACACCGACTGACCTGGTGACATCAGAAGTCACACATTACTCTTTCCGTGCCACCTGGATGCCACCCGATGAGCCGGTGGAGAAATTTCGTATCGAATACGTCCCTGCTGCTGGAGGACAAACTGAAGTGGTGAGCAATATAAACATTCATTCAACATGTTGAGAAAATTCATGCATTAGAGGTCGATTTGTCACAAGATTTGCCAAACCATAAATGAATAGCTCACCAAAATAAAAATAAAATCTTTCATAATTTATTCACCCACAGATGTTTATGACTTCACTTCTTTAGTTAAACGCAAACAACTTGTAAAGTTAATGTTCTCTTATATGGATGCCAACATGGTGAAGCTCCAAAAAGCACAAACATCTATCAAGTAACTTCGTAGTTAACTACAAGTAGCGATTCTACTAACCTATCTACATTTTTCTGTAGCTTGATGGTAGTTCAGTGTAGATGTAAGAGTAGTTAAATACTTTTTCCAAGCAAGTAGCGGTATAGCACGACCGGACGCTACATTACGCGAGGTCGAGGTGATGTCGAGATGAATTGCCCATGGCCGATTTTGTCCAATTTTATGTCTTTTCAAGGAAACAAAAAGTAAAGTTTATACATTTGTATGTAATCTGTGCAAACCAAAGATGTGTCTGTCTGCAGTGATGTAAACTACTTATTTACAAACTAACACAACACTAAAATCATGATTGTATGATTATGTTGCATTGTTTTAAACCACAAATCATTATCTTAAAACATTCTTCATTAACAATTGTTCAGTTGATTGTAATACAATGTTATTGTAAAAACAATCTGGTAGTTTTAATCTAGCCAGCTACTTTATATAGTAACTTGTAGTGTAGCTAACTACTTTTTTAGATAGTTAGCTTGGCTATGGTTTAACTACATTAACTGACAAGTAGCCTGTAGCTTATCTTACTGAAGTTTCACTGAAAGTAATGACTATAAATTGTTTGAAAAACAATTAATATTTTGAGCTTATTTAGTCATCGATACTTTGAATATCAACAGTAAGATCAGATATGGTGGCACATCGATAACGTCAAATCTCATGAGATGTACACCCCAACATTAAATGACACATTCAATTAATTACAATGTTGTTACAATGCTATAAAACAAAGTTGTGACTGCTGAGCTGGCGCTATATGCTAGTTAATACTATATGTTAGCGTTTAAGCTGAAGTTCTTCTATTGACGTTAAAGTTACGTTTTGCAGGTCCATACTGAAAAAAACACAAACTTACCACTCAGAAACGTCCATTAACAATCTCCAAACAATTGATTATTCCTCAAAATCTGATACAGACTCCAACATAAGATCTGTTTAAAGAGCTGCTCTGAGAAACAACCAATCATTATTCATGACCCTTTCAACTTCATCTCATGTAAAACATGCTCAGCAGATACAGTCATGACTTCTGATGATGTTTTTACAGATGTTTGTCGATGGTGAAGAAAACACAGTTTTACTGGTCAAGTTAACCCCAAAGACAGAGTACATTGTCCGTGTTTTTGGTGTGATCGGTGAGCAGAGCAGTGAACCTTTGAAAGGAACTGAAACCACATGTAAGTTCAACTCTAGATTGTCTTTATTTAGCCTGCATCATATTTTGCCTGTTCTTCAGTCTACCAATGACTTGGCTAATATGCCAAAACAGGCCGGGTACTCGGCTTGCTGGGCTGGGGGGCAGTCAGGATTTTTGGGTGGGCAGCCATTTCTCCACCACAATGATTCATATACTAAAATGATGGATGTTTCAGTCCAATTTATTTTGCATCTGTATTGTAATAAAGGGCCATTCAAATATCCTTTGCACATTCAAATTCAACATTTTAAATGTAGATGCACAGCAAATGCGATAGATGTTGACACTTTATTTACACTTCTCAAATTTTTTTTCATTTAAAAATAAATGCTTTTAATGATATGTGATAGCTATATTTTTATTCATAGGTGAGTCTAAGAAAGGATTAGGGGCTATTTTGGGGATTTTTTACAATTAAAAAAATAATTTTAATATGTGTTGTGTTATTACGTTTATGTATTTATGTATTTTTATTTATATATTAAAAATGTGTTTTCTTTAAGTTACCGTTGTAGAGATTAGGATGAGTTAAATACTGCTGAGTATTGAGTAAGAGTTGATATAGCCTAACTAATGTTTGCCAACAAGTGACCCTGTTTGTGTAAAGGGAAACTCTGTTCATTTATGGTTGGCAATCAGAGCTGGCACCCCCTCACTGGCACTATCCCGCCCCCTCAAATCACCATTAACGTTGAATGGGAATTTAATGATAAAATCACATTTTCCTATATTGTCTTCCTAGAATGAATAGTAATCTAAATTAGCAATATGTTTGTTTATAACATGTTAAAACTACGTAATTTACAAAAGCTACATGTATTTTCTAGCTGGTAGATTTAAATGGATTTTTAATCCCCCCTTCTCAGTATTTCAGACGCCCCCTCATCAGCGCTCGGCTGGCACTGGCACTACTGGCAATGCCACCCCCCCAGTCCCCTAAACCCGGCCCTGCGGCAAAATCTTTACTGCATTTCTTTTCAAAACCCCGTTGAGTAGTTGTTTGCTGAATTTGTTGTAGTGCATTATGCAAATGCATTATTAATGAAGTATTAATACACTGATAGTTTAAATGTTAACCCACATTGTGTGTCCTGGATCATTTGAGAAGATGCTTTATGTCAGAAGTCTATGTAGACATCTCATTGGGGTTCAGAGCAGATCCAGTAGGAAACCTCAGAGTTTTTACAGTACACTGCTTTAAACAGACTGCGGTCTGTCTTTACGGCTTAATTTTGGTCTGATTATGAAGCGACAAAGTAAACGCTGATCAAAAGTAAACTCAACACTTTAATTGAGCAATCTCACTTTATAGTTTGCTTTGAAGGTCTCATTATAACGTTTATGATGGACCATGTGTTGAAGAAAAGCTTATCATTTAGTCAAAGGCCATTTGGAATAAAGAATCTGCCATCGTGATTATGGCTTTTATTTTATTCCTCTTTTTATACAGTTTGACCACTTCACACATGATCTTGTTTTTCATACTAATGAGATGGTGGTGAATATGCTGATATGTGTCTATATTTCCAGTGCCACTGCCCGCCGTCACCAACATGAACGTTTACGACGAGGGTCTGACGTCCATGAGGGTCAAGTGGGAGCTGGTGAACGGAGCAAGCGGGTATTTTCTCATCTACTACAGCCTCAATGCCAGCGTGCCCTCTGGAAATATAGAGGTGAGCTCTCGTCAGCCTGACGCCTTCCTCCAGAAAAACTCGCTGCCAGTTTCCAGCTCTGCTTTATGAGACCTCATGGCAGAATAAACCAAACTCTGCCAACAGGCACTGTAACACATCCAGATGGCCACGCTTTACTGTACTCCACTGTTTACTGTGGGAAAGAAAATTTTTACTTGAAACCTTTTTGACTTCTGTATGCATTCACAAGTGAAATACAATATTTACTGTAGCAAGTTGAAATGTCAAGCCCTATCCATCAGGAATTTATTGAGTTATAACAGATAATCTCAATTTTTATTATTATTACTCGAATACATTGCAAAAAATGATTTTCAAGAAAAAAAATCTTAGTATTTTTGTCTTGTTTTCAGTAAAAATATCTAAAAATTCTTAAATTAAGATGCGACCCAAGAAAATAAGTCTAGTTTTTAGACCAAAAATATAAAATTTAAGTGATTTTGTGCATAAAACAAGCAAAAATAAATAAATAAATCTGCCAATGGGGTAAGCAATTTTTTTCTTGAATTTGGTGTTTAAGAATTTTTTTTAAAGATTTTTTGCTTACCCCATTGGCAGATTTTTTTGCTTGTTTTATGCACAAAATCTCTTACGTTTGATATTTTTGGTCTAAACACTAGACTTATTTTCTTGGGTCATTTTGCTAATCAAGAAAAAGCCTCTTATTTTAATTTTTTTTTTAGATATTTCTACTGAAAACCAGACAAAAATACCAGGGGCCTCATTTATCAACATTGCGTAGAAAATGTTCTATATTTGTACCTACGAATGAAATTTAGAATGTGCCTAAGTACAAAAAAATCGGATTTATCAAACGTGCGCACGTGGTTCATACGCACATCAGTAAGTAATCCTTGATGATAAATCCCACTTGTTCTTAAGCACCATGCTCGTGCACGTTCATAGTCATTTGCATTCCGAAACGCCTCCAATGAACCATATATGGTGACAACACCTCCCGTTATATGTCACGTGGTTGTGCTTTTTCCCTCATCGCAATAATGACAAAGAGAGCGTAAAAGAGGAATTTTACAGACACAGAAATTGAGTTACTGCTGGATGAGGTTAAATCCTAATAACACATCCTATTTGGTTTACTTAGTGCGGGAGGAATGACTAACAAAAGAAAACAAATCTACATGGGAACATGTTACAGTGAGTTTAATTCCGTTGGGTATGAGAACACTTTTAGAAATAAAAAAGTCGTTTGACATTAAATTATCAGCCAAAAAAAAAAACGCGTCACAGGACACCGACGTGAAACGAGTCCAACTGGAGGAGGACAACTTTCCACCTTGGACAGCAGCATATAATATAACCAGCATCATTGGCGCGATCTTTGAAAACGCGCTACCGGCGGAATGGATTATTTGCCAAGTCTTCCAATAACGCAAGATAAGCCATTGTACTGTGTCAAGCATTTGTCGAAGACTTCATTTATACAAATCACATGTAGAGCTTTCACAGATACAGATACATATCACAAATAAATCATTATACTTATTTGCTGTTACCATACTGACATTAATCATTTTTAACACCTGCTTGTGGATAAAAAAATAGACACTTCTTTACTCACTGGAACAGGGTCCTATATGTAGTATCGCTATTCTACCACTAGATGCTCTGCGTACGCATACTCAGAGGTGTGCGTATATTTACACACATTTCTACGTATAAGTGCAATTTGATCAATTCCACACTTTGCGTAAAACTGTTCCTACGCACACTTCTGTGCGTACGCACGTTTGATAAATGAGGCCCCAGGATATTGTTTTTCTTGAAAATAATTTTTTTGCAGTGTATTTCTCATCTAAGAGTAAATAATCTGTTCTATGCTATCTATATTATTGTCAAAACTTTAAACTCTTACTTTGTGTAAGAAATCACATTTAATTGTATTGTCATTTATTGCCAGCAAAGTAATTTTGGGCTTAAAAGACATCTAGTAGCTGTCCAAAAACAGTCCAGACATTTAGGGAAAATGTAGTCTGTCAGTGAAAATTTTATAGACGTCTAAGCATAGGCCAAAAATAAATGAAGTAAAATAAATCAATAAATGAAAGCAAACAGCTGGAAATCACTGCTGACTTTGCTTACATGATGGAATATCAGACATCCCACAAGTTATTTTGGCAAAAGCCACATGTAACCAAATTCAAGTTTATTTTGGCTAGAAGTGGGTTCCTCCTAGCCGGGTCTATTGTTTACCTAGACTGTGAAATGACAGCTATTGCTTGCTGGGAAGTTTGAGAGAAAGTTAAAACTTTACAGAGGATTCATTAATCAGTGTCCTACATAATGAAAGAGTAATGTTTGAGCAATGAAAATGATCATCCCTCATGTCCGCTACAGATGCGAGTTGGTGCCGATGTGAACGATGTGGAGTTGTCGAAGCTTCTTCCCAACACGGCGTACTCCGTCTCCCTGTCTGCCCTGTACGGAGACACGGCCAGCGAGCCCCTCATCGACAGAGGAGTCACATGTACGCTTATCTTGGACTAATATTACGAGTATAACTACAGTAGTAATGATTGTGTGTGTGTATGTGATTATCATGCGTATTTGTTTAAAGTGCCTCTGCCGCCGGCCGGTAAGCTGAAAGTCACAGAGATCACTCACAGCTCCATGCGTCTGACCTGGGATGCGGCTCCTGGGAACGTCAGGAAATACATCATCACCTACAAACGAGAGGATGGAGAGCTGAAAGAGGTCAATCATATGATATTAAACTATAACAAGTTGGTTCAACTCAAAAAGTAAGTTACCTGGTTGCCTTTAAAATTTTAGTTAATTTAACTTAAACATATTAATTGACACACTGCAAAAAATGACTTTCTTAATTAATATTTTTGCCTTGTTTTCAGTGCAAAATCTAAAAATCAAGATGCATGTTTTTGATACGAAAATAAAAGTTTAAAATAAAACTAGATTTATTTTCTTAAGTCATTTTGCTTATCAAGAAAATGCATCTTGATTTTAGAATTTTTAGATAATTGTACTGAAAACAGAACAAAAATAAATAGTAAAAAAGTCATTTTTGTAGTGCACTACTTTTTTATATGACCAGGTAACATACATTTTTTTTTTAAGTTAAACCAACAAATATTTTATTACAGTGTATCATTCACATAGAAAAGTTTAAAGGCTTGAAACGTTATCTTTAAATTATTATTAAGGTTTCAGTGTTTTCATTGACTGGTTGTTCATGTAACCATGTGTAAGTAAAGAATACACTGAAAAATGTTGTACTACACATTTTTGATGTGATATAAATTGACCTTTTATATTTGTTCAGAGATGACCTCTCTGAGGGACCTTTTCCTCAAAAAAGAGGCGTTCACAATTCTGACCATTTTCCAATCTGTTCAAGGACAGCATTGATCATTCATGAAAATACTTCATCATTAACATTTCATTCATAAGTTTGAGATTGGTTCGGTTTGATGTGTAGCTGAATGTGCGTTCACACCAGACGCGATTGAAGCGAATAAATCACGCTATTTGTGTGTGGTTGGACGCTTGAACATTTTGGATTATTTCACGTTATTCGTGCATGAAATTTGCGTCATCCGCACGTGAAATTCAGATCCGAATACGCTCAATTTGCCTGCTTAAGCTAGCTTGCCATCTCAATATATTTTGGGTAAAGAGCGTTTTTACAACTTACCAGATTGTTCGACCTCCTCACTTACTTTCTCTAAAGCAAGATCCTTTAATTCCTGCTTCTATCCGTTCACATACAGCGACGATGATTTTGTCCTTTGTTGTTGTTTTGTTTTTCTGCCTCAACTTGCTACGTGGTAATCATATCACTAATAGATCAAGCTCCTGATTGGTTAACAAGGCGTGAATACCCGCCAAAGTTAATATTTTTCAACTCGCAAAATTTGCGTGAATCACGCGTTATGCGCCAAACCCTGTAAACTCTCCATTTGCCTCATTTGCGCGAATCACGCCACAGGATGTCTATTGCATCTTTGCATTGACTTGTAAATCACTCGCGCTTAATGCTTCATTCGCAACTGGGGTGAACGCACCATAAGAGGTTTACAGAGACACTCATCACCCATAACCTTTACATGCTGCTGATGATGGACTTGATTGACAGGTCGAGGTCAACGGTGACATCACTACCCGGGTTTTGACCAATCTCCGATCTCAGACGGAGTATGATGTCGCTGTCACTCCTGTGTATGATGAGGGTTCAGGAAATCCTGTGTTGGGCAATGGAGTAACTGGTGAGCGGCTAATCTTTCTTTCTGATCACATGGCTGACAGTGAATTATGACTGCATAATGATTAATCACAACTAATTGTTTGCAGAATAAAAGTTTACATCGTATAATTATTATGTATATATAAACACACACACATGCATGTATAATTTTAATAAAAAGTATATGTATATATTAAGTATTTATATGCAATATAAATGATATATAAAAATAATTATATTAAATATATACATGCATGTGTGCGCATTTATTAGTGCTGGGCAAAGATTAATCACGAATAATCGCATACAAAATAAAAGTGTGTTTTTGCATAATATATGTGTGTGTACTGTGTGTAATTATTATGTATTACATTTCTGAAGAAAATATTTATATATTATTTTTTATTTTAAATAAATAAATAAATAAATATAAACATGTAAATGTTTCTTAAATGCATACATGAATGTGTGTGTATTTTTTATATACATCATTTTTATATATAGTACACACACACACACATGCACTCAAAAAAATGATTCATTGGATAAACTCAATAAAATTGTGGGCAGGATTTCCATCCAATATGAATGTGTACCCCTAACTCATAAAAAATTGCTTTACACAACTAAAATAAATTGAGTAAGTCCAACTCGATTGAAATTAAATGGCAATACTCAATTAATTGCCTAAACTCAATTTAGTTTAGTCTGAATAACTCAATTTAGTGTAGTTTGAATAACTCAACGTAGTGTGGTCTGAATAACTCAATTCTGTTATTTTATATAAAACGTTTTTGTATCATAGTAATTAGCATAAGCACATGTTAGCATGCTAATAATAATAACAACAACATATGATACTTTGGATGAGCATGTGAGGAGAGACTAGTTAGTGCTCATTGAGAGAAATATGTCACATCCACAACCTAACCACAATTGCCACTCTTCTGCATGATGGTAACCAAACAATTTGAAAAAATATAACACAAACGCTTCTAAATCAATAAGATAAACAGACATTAAACACTATTAAGTCTTTCTCTTTACCTAAAAATGCATAAAATAACACTTTATTTAAAAAATTACTCTCCAAAAGCAGTTGCATGCAAAGCATGCTGGGAAATTCTTTTTCCAGAACCCAAACTCAAACTAATTGTGTTAACGCAATTAAAAATAAATCAATAAATTATAGTACATATTAATTTTGTGTTAGACTAATTAAATATATATTCTTATTGCTCTTAATGAGGTGTTTTACATTAATTGAACACAATTTTAATGTGTCATTTCTAAGAAGGGCTTGAATCATTTTTTTGAGTGATATGATGTGAACAAATTCCTTTTTAGCTAATTGTTATGCTGCCCTAAAGTGAATAAATATCAAAAGTCATATCAAATTTATTCATAAATAAAATACTGCATTTGTTTCAAAGCAGCTTTACACGAAAGATAACACAAAACAGGAATATTATTAAATATATCATATATTTTATCATATATATGTGCGTGGAGTTGAAAGGTTGATGTCTTTGTTTAAAGTCTCTATATCAATCCCAGTTAATGATTTCTGACACTTACATCACTTCACACAGAAACGTATCACGAGTATTCTTCAGTCACTCGATGGTCTTTGACTTTGTCTATGAGTATCTGTATGTCTCATTCATTCAGATGTGGTTCCTGCGCCTAAGAATCTGAGGTTTTCTGAGGTGACACAGACGTCCTTTAGAGCCACATGGGAACACGGAGCTCCAGATGTTGCATTGTATCGCGTGGGATGGGCCAAGAAGGGGGAGACGGACTTCAAATATGTACGTTTACCTCTAGGTCTTTAAACAGCGCCGTCGATTTTGTACATTTATTTAATGAAAAGGCTCTGATTTGGCGTTGCATGTTGTTTGGGATTTCCTGGATCTTTTGTAGGAAATCTTGAGTAGTGAAGACACTTCAAATGTTATGACGGATTTAGACCCGGACACACTGTACACGGTCACAGTAACAGCCATCTATCCTGATGAGTCTGAGAGTGAAGACCTGATGGGAGACCAGCGCACATTGAGACCACACACACACATACACACAAACACATACACACACATATATACATATACACACACATACATATACACACACGTGCAGTATGAAAAAACATCTGTTGATATTAATGTACAATAATGTGTTGTTGTCCTACATCTCTTCCTAGTGTCAAAGTCCAGTAAACCTGGTATGTTAAAACGGATGAAATGTTTATTAAGTGTAAAGAATTGAAAGAAATCGCTGCATGTGCATTTTTGTGTTCCACCAGCGATGGAGCAGAAACTAGAGCTGGGCGGTATGATTAGAAATACCATGTGACCAGAGAAAAGCTGGTTTAGTATGGATATACAATCAGATTTTTAGGTTTGCATCCATAAAGTTACAAATGAAAAGAGAATGTACTGTTACATAACAAAAACATCTGTGATAGACATACCGCCCATCTCTATCAGAAACTCATCAGTTCATCATCATTGCTCCTTCATCACTATCATCAGCATCATCATCATCATCATCATCATCATCATCATCATCATCATCATCATCATCATCATCATTATGTGCTGTCGATCATAAACGTGCATGCACAAATTTTGCATTCATTGTTTTGTTATGGGTTCTCATGTCTTCATGCCAAACACTCCATCCAGCTTCTTCATCTACATTCAGCCATGTCCATGCTACTGACACAATGAATAGGTTTGGGAATCAGAAAATAATGTTTTAAAAAAGTCTTATTTGAAAAATAAATGTCAGAGCTGAATGATTTCATGATCATTTTCTGCACTGTAATTCAGAGATTCAAGAATGGTTAAATATCCCAAGATTCCCATTCCTAATGATCACATTGAGCAACTGCCAAAATGACAGATTTGACTCAATCAAGATTTAATTTTCCTCCAGTGACCACAGGACCACCACAAAACCTTCAGGTCTTCAATGCCACCACTACCACACTTACTGTGAAATGGGACCATGCGCCGGGTCCAGTTCAAACCTACAAAGTCACCTATCAACCCACCGCGGGTGGAAAACCTCTGTCTGTAAGTTTGTTCTCCTCTTTTTAACCTCCATTGAGATGTTTAAAGTCAGGGCATGAGTAAATCTTGATTTATGATGGGTGACAGAATTTGTCATGGCTGGATTATCATAATATCTGTCATTTATAAAGTTTAAGGCATTTAGCAGTAAGTACCTGCTGGAAAGGTGAAATCAAACACTATAGTCATTGAGCTCACAGTTTCTGTTACAGATTTCATTAAAGTAGGATAAATATCATAGACAATTGCTTTATGTTAAACCTAAACGATGGTGCAAATCTTCTGTAGTTATCCCAGTAACACCTGGCTGGATTTAGTCAGATCTGCGGTGAGACTCATACTATGGAAGCCCATTTCTGCCACATAAGAAAAAAATCATGCTCTGGTAAATCATAACTATGAGATAAAAAGTCAAAATTATGACTTTAAAGTCATAATTATGAGATAAAAAGTTGAAATTTTGAAATGTTATGACTTTTTATCTCATAATTATGATTTACCAGAGCATGATTTTTTTATGTGGCGGAAATGGGCTTTCATATCATATACCAGCAGTGTACATTTAACACCTGTGATTTTGCTCATAAAATAGTTTTCTGGCCCTTTATAAATTTTGTATTTTTGACATTAAGCAACAAAAATACAGCACAGATACACAGATTTGTGTTGGCAAATTCATTGTTGTTGCTCAATGATAAACAAACTTGAAGCTACAGTATGGCCAACTTTCGTGACAGTTTCACTTAATGTGGATTTTTAAACCAGTTTACTGAAACGAACAATGAAACTCCAGACTTCCCAACACTACAGGGAGAAGTGTTTCACATGTGCTTTATTATAAAAATAACAAAAAGTCTTCTTTTCTCTTAAACTGGACGCTCATACTGACTGCTAAAACAAATCTAATTGAGTCCTTTGAGACCTGCAGACCGATGTTCACTCACAGTCCTGTTCAATTTAAAAGTGATGTTGTGTTGCACAATTCTGAAGGCATAAAGCACTGCTGAAGTTTATACTTAATGTCATTTTATAAGACCAAATTACAAATACATACGGCACTTTCTGGAGCCAAACTAATACAAACGTCTCCGCCAATATTGCACTGTAAATATAAAGTTATCATTTCACGTCAGATCAAATCACTCTAGATACAACATTTATACTGTGTGTTTATATAAGTTTTGTCATTATTCATAGTTTATTTTCTGTACTGCTCAGTAAGTGGATCAATAATTTGACACACTGCTGTTGTTGTAGATATTTTACAGATTGGGACATACAATAGCAAGCTAACAATAAAAGTTCATAAGCAGTTGTGAAAAGCGTTTGTGTGGAGGTTTTGATTTTCTTTCATGAAAATCCTCACAAGCATTGACATTATGTTCCCTCAAGGTTCAGGTTGGTGGAAAGAAGAACAGTGTTATTCTTCAGAAGTTAAACCCTGACACACCCTACTCCATCACGGTGGCGGCCGTTTATCGCAGCGGAGAAAGCAAAGACATTTCGGGTCAAGGAAAGACGAGTAAGTGTCTTCAAGAGAAATTCAATCCAAAGCTAAGAAATAAACTCAGAAAACTGTGGAAAATCCATCGAGTACATTGAAAAAACCTGTGCACCATTAGTTGTGTAAGCTCAACCAATCAGATTAGAGTGTTTTATTTTGGATGGATAAAGTGTCTTCCAGCATTGTGTGCAGTAAGTGTCAGGCGTTTAGCCAGCGTCTGTGGGCATGATTTGAGAAGTTATGTAATGAAAATCAGATGTATTACGTAACCGTATTATATGATGCTTCTGAAGAACCTTTAGGAGGAGTGAGAAACCTGCAGGTCTTGAACCCAACCATGACCACACTGAACGTCCGATGGGAACCGGCAGAAGGAAAAGTGAAGGAATACAAAGTGGTCTACGTGCCAGCGGCAGGCGGGGCGGAAAGCATGGTAGGACTGGTAGGACTGGTAGGACCTAATCCTTCTAGTACAAGTTAAATACTGTAGTAAACCAACCGATTGATGTTGACGTGACATGAAGGTGATGTAGAGAAAGTTTCTTTCATGAAGTTGAGATTAAAGAGATTAATGCTGGATTGTGCTGTAACAGAATCCAGCGGGTGAATGATGATCATCTCAAACTGATCTTAAGAGTTTAAGTGCTTAAGCTTGAGTGGTTGTTACAAGAAAAGCCGAGAGAAGGGTTAAAGTTTTGATAATCCAATCTGATAAATAACCAATCCTTTTCCAACTGGCAGCGCAACTACAATTGTGACGTCTTTAATGGACATCATACGTGTTATTTCTTGAAACAGGAGCAAGTATCTGGAACGACTACCACCACGGTATTGAGAGGCCTTCAACCAGACACGCTTTACACCGTCACTTTAATACCCGTTTACGCTGAGGGAGATGGGCAGAGAAATTCTGAGAATGGAAAAACAAGTGAGTTTCTCATGAATGTCACTGGAACATAAAATGGTTTTACAGTCTGATACCACAGCAGAAGCATTTAAAGGTCCTTGCAGCTATGATTGTGTTTACAGTCCACAATATAACATGTGTTCATGTTTCACGTGTAAAAAACGCGGTATTTAATTTACTAAACTCTATGCTGCTGTTTTTACTGTCCTAAAAACGGTCTGATGTCTTTCTTGTTTTATGAAGTCCCTCCTACAGAAATACGTATTGAGTTCTGATTGTGTCGTTTGTTTAGTGTGTTGTGATTCGACAGCAGCTTAGCTTAGCAGAGCCATTTGAGCTTAGCTGGCGACTGACCTATTGCTGTGGGCGGATTTTAGTCAAAAACTGTTCTAGTGACGTCATTAAAGCAGGAAGTAGAGGACTGTAGTCCAAACCGGCCATTCGCTGTAGGCTTTGAAAGGTGAATTCTGTTAAAGAAAATATATCACCTGGCAGTGAACTTTGAGCTTGATCATTTTACAGCTATTATTTATGCTATTATAGCAACATTACACACTAACGAGGGTTTAAAAATGGGATCAGGAAAAAACGTGACCTTTCATTTACAACTGCTTTACAAAAAAAATTAAAAATCACAAAAAAAAAGAAAATTCTGTATATATTCTTGTATAAATTTCTTTGTTATGCTTCAAATTATCTGGGGCACCATTGACTTTTAAAGAAATGTATATTAGTAAATGATGTATTTTCTTTTCTTTTTTGGTGAAATATCTCTTTAATGACCAAGTAGCAAGAACTCTCAAAGGCTTTAATTTTTAAGAGTCAACACACATTTTGGAAAGCTTGAGAAACTCTATGTTCTTACTATGTCATACAATTAATGCCAAAACCGTCAAATGTGGTTTTCTTTGAAGGGTACTTGGGCGGTGTGAAAAATCTAAGGGTCACTGATCCAACCATGACTTCTCTGAATGTGAAATGGGACCCTGCTGATGGAGCCGTGCGTCAGTATAAGATCTTCTTCGTGCCTTCAGCTGGAGGAAATGAGGACATGGTTAGGCTTGATTTCTAATAATTATTCAATAACAGCATACAATTCATGAAGTAATACTGATTTGAGAAATCAATGTTGCTGATTGGCTAATATGAGATTGATATAACAAATGAGAAATTGGTGAAAGTATAAAAATAAAATGATTCATTTTACTGTCTGTCAGACTTTGGCTTTACATATGAGTGTTTAAGAAAGATTTATTGATCGATTGTAAAAATGTCATGATTACCAGTTTAATGGTTAAATGCGATAAAAAATTCCAATGGTTAGTATTACCGCATCATTTTTTAAGTACCAGTGTCACGGCTCAAAAGCCCCTGTCTAGCATCAACCAAATTAGGCAATAACGTGAGACAAACACATTCATTCACGTCTGCTCCCATGTGTTTGTGATGAATTTAAATCCCCAAAAAAATTTACATTTAGGAAAATTGAGTTGTACTGACACATGTTTACTTAAAACATTTTTTAAACAAATCCATCTTTTTTATTCATTTCCAAAAAATGATGTAATCGGATGAGTTTAAAGCTCCTTTCTACTTTGTTTCTTTCACGATGGCCGTTAGCGCAGGTTGTCGTGCAGCTTTACTCGTGGGTCATAAAGCACACCAAGTTTTTACAATGTACGCAGACAGATGACTCGCTCACTTGTGTTTTATCTGAACTACTATAGATAAACATTTATCTCACGACCCCAAATGTGCCATGATTGATGTTATTTATAAGACTTTTATGCAAACAAAAGTGCGCTTTCATGTAAAATCAATTTGAATGTTGGTTTGAATCACGATTTTTTTTTATATTTCTAGAAATTGTTCACAAAACCATGATAATATTGATAACTGTGGTGATTTTGGTCACTATAACTGTGCTGTAAAATTTTCATAACGTTTCATCTTTAATTGACTGAAACTAGACCCCTTCAAGGTTTGTAAACATTGAATGTATATCGGGTGCGTGCGCAGCATGGGGTCAAACTGTTCATACCATTAAGGCTTTCTAGTTTAATCTAACATGGCTGAAAAATGATGACTTACCTAAAATAAAGTGAGCACTCTCAAAATCTTTGCATTGTCCCAGTCTGCACGTTTTATTGCTTGCAGCCACGGATGTTGGATTTTTTGTTTTTGAGATTCTGCAGGAATCCCGAAAAACTTAACGGCAGACCTGGTGCGACTTTCAAAGCCCAAGACCCAAGTAGGCATTTTTGACGATACCGAATAATACACAACTCAACCTGCTGTAATGACTTTTCTAACCCCGACATGCGCAGTGGGAACCGCCTGTGACGTGAACTGTGAAGGGGTCTATTTATCGGGCAATGCCGAAAAAAATTAAATAAAAATAAAATCGACTGATATATCAGACACTGCAATATATCGGCCGGTCACTCCTCATGAGTCCTGTCTCCTATCTCAGTTCTGTGCTTTGGTTTATGTATAACTTTTTTGTAAACAGGAACAAATACCTGGAACCCTAACCACCATAATCCTGCGAAACCTGCAGCCTGATACTCCATATACAGTATCTGTAGTTCCAGTTTATCCCGCCACGGAGGGCAGACGACAGTCTGATAATGGAAGAACTTGTACGTATAAACCTCTGTCTGTATGTCTGTCAATGGGTCTCATTCATTAACCATGCGTACGCACAAATTACGAATGTTTTCACAAATAAATCGTGATTGAACAAAAACTTTTGTATCAAAACTTCTTCTAAATGTATGCAAAAATTCAAGAAAACCTAAAACCACTCGTACACAATAATCACGTACGCTATAATCAAATACTAGGCTGTAATTGTAACGTGTATGATAATGTTGATATATAAAATTAACATGATTATATTTTATATTATTATATTTTCTGTATTATATTATTATACACGTATATTATACATTATTATAGTCTACTTATTTTTTCTACACATATAAAGAAGATGCGCGTAATAACAAATCTTCACGCTTTCCTTCCTCACTTTTTTAATCTCTATATGAAAGCATCTGCTTAATGCCTAATGTAAACGTCATGTAAATTTAATGAGAAGTCCAAACGTCAATCTCCTGTCTGTTTTATTTTAGATACAGATGCACATCTCTATCATATTAATTAAATGTCTTATTTGTTAACGCATCTAATACTTTAATGTTACTTCGGTTGGTGGACAGCACTGGCTTCCTCAACGACAGCAAAACACCCCAAATAAAAAAGGCAAAGTAAAACAGAACTTTACCGATAATAAATGTGATCATGGATTTCTTTTTGAGCTCCTTTACTTCCGTGAGAAACTGCTCTAAAATTTTCTGTGGACCAGCGCTGCGCTACGGAAAACCCTTATATGGAGCTGGTTTGGGCGTGTTTTATGCAAATTATCAACCTCGTGCACTCAGCGGTACATGTGGAAAACTCCAAATTAAGTAACATAAGAACAAGTATAAGAACAAATTCATGTGCGTACGCACGTGTTGTGAATTAGGCGGAAAGTTTTCGTAAGAAGTGTGCGTATAAATACGAAAAAACGTACGCAATTATTAGTGAATGAGACCCAGTGACCTCCAGCTGAGAGACACAAGCTAATACAGATACATTGATATAAATACCACTTCAATGTCTGCCAGTTAATGTTGTTCCAGATATTATGATGAACAGTAGTCACTGTATTTAGTTTTTCTCTTTAATGGCATATTGTCTTTCTGTATCCAGTGCCTCTTGGAGGGGTTCGAAACCTTCGTCTTATCGATCCCACCTTTACAACACTCACCGCCACATGGGCAGCGGCAGGTGGAAACGTTCAGGGTTATAAAGTGATCTACATGCCCACCGACGGGGGAGCTGAGATCATGGTACTTCTATCTCCATCTGAATTTACAAGTGAAAAATCTAATGACATGGGTTACTGAAAGATGTGTATTTTTATTGATGGGATCATCGCCTGAGGAAGAGAGACGAAGGAGATTTCGTCTCATTACTCTTGAAACTGCTGAGAAAGTTTTCGACTGGGAATACCAATGTTTAGACTGAGCTGGAGTAAACTGTGAAGCCTCTTAAAAGATTTCTTTGGCAAGCCACAAAGAAATAGTGCTCAAAGTTTTGTTAACTTTATCATATTTGATTAAGAGGACCTCGTGCATCCAGTTTCTGTCAGAATGAACGAAGGCATGTCACTGTGTTTAAAGATATCACAGATATGACAGATATCCCTTCAGGCACTCTTAATAATATAAATGGGCAACTACACTTTGGACTGTCCTGAACTAAAAACCTTTAAAGCATGTCTGTTTTTGCAGGAGCAAGTGTCTGAAAGCACTACAACATTAGTATTGAAGAGTCTCAGTCCAGACACCATGTACACAGTGACTGTAGTGCCGGTGTACGCTGAAGGAGACGGACCACAACTCACTGAGAGAGGAAAAACTAGTAAGTGTTACACCTCATAACACATATAATCAGAAAAACATGTCAAGACTTCATGATGAGTGTTGTCTCTGTAGAACCTCTGGGTAGCGTGAGGAACCTGCAGGTTACAGATCCGACTATCAACACCTTGAACGTACGCTGGGAGCCGGCAGAAGGAAACGTGCGGGAATACATCGTCATTTACGTTCCTGAGGGTGGACAAGATAAAGAAGTGGTGAGTAATCTTTAAAGTTGTCAATTTCACTAGGTATGTTAACATGCAATCAAATAATCAGTTTGTAATCGTGTGATGGCTCAATTGAGGTCGATCAGATGCAAATTTTGATCGTATTGAAGGTGGTGGTGTAGTCCACCATCTGTGATCCGATCAGCAGAAAAAAAGTATGCATGCAAACCTGTGAATCATAGTAGTTTCTCAATCAGACACAAAAATACCTTGTGCACATTTGCAGAAGAATTGTGCTTAAGTTTAAGTCTTATATTTACCTCATATTTACGTATCACATGATTCTTGACACAGAAACATACAATAGCAAGGCAATGACACAGCACACATTATTAACATAATGAGGTCACGTGCTGTACTTTATGTAGCGTTCATGTGTTCTTTCATAAAAGCAATAAAAAAGCGTCTGCCTTTTAAAAAGTGTGTTTTATTTGCCTATATAAAACAACTTTCTTCAACTTTGACATTTATCTGTGTGCTGCGTTGTCAAGTTCTCTGCTTTTTTGCAAAATGTTTCACCAAAATTATTTTTTGTTTCTGGGAAGTGAATAGTCATTGGGATGCTTTTTGGCTAATTTTGAATGTCCATTCATGTATTGGTTTTGAGACGCCAATCTGGCAACCCTGGCTGTGCACTTGCGCAGACGTTTGGTTGGAATTATATAGAAAGTGCATGTAAACAAAGATTTTAATCAGATTGCAATGTTTAGGGTGCATGTAAACTGTACTGTACTGTAGTTATGCCGAGTTCAGACTGCACGATTTTAGCCCTGATTTTGACTCACCGACAGGTTTTGAGAAATCCCAGACAAATGCCTGAAATCACAGCCAAATCGGTGCTCGTGCACACGAGTGACAATCACACAGTGTGAATTATCAAAAGCGCGTTCTGAGAGAATCGCAGACAAGTCGCCGACACCCGTGAGATATTTGGCATGCTAAATATCTGGACCTGTCGGGCGATTTAAAATCATGACTGAAAATAACATCGGCAATGACCTACAGCCAATGAGAGAGCAACATACAGGACAGCTGGAAGTTCAGGGAGGAGTTAGGAAGGTACAGCCCATAATATCAGCAAGCATGAATTTGGTTAAGAAAAGGGCTTCTTTTCTTTTTCTTTTCGCTACAAATGAGTGCACATGCCGTTATGGCAAGCTTCTTGCGGGCTACCATTTTTAATTATAATCCGCAGTGTCACGTTAGATCTGTTGTTTCCTTGTCACTTCTCGCGTGTGTTTGGCTGTGAGACGTAGTTTGTGGACCGGGACCAAGTTGTCAGCGATTCTTCCTATGGTAAAGTCATGCTGGTGAAACCCCCTGTTGCCGATCTGTTTGTGCAGTGTGAAACAGCAGTGACTGAATGCTACCCCAGATAGTCATGCAGTATGAAAAGATATGTGACCCGACTACTTTGAATTCGTGCAGTCTGAACTCGGCATAACCTGCAATCAGATTAAATTCAATCGGATTGACAACATTTTGTGCATGTAAACATAGCCGCTGTCCTTTAGATTGCATGATTTTTGTGTGATCAGGATCAAGTGTCTGGAAGCACCACCTCGACTGTTTTGAAGAGTCTGGAGCCGGATACCACATACACCGTGACTGTAGTGCCGGTTTATCATGAGATGGAGGGCATACCTCTTTCAGAGAATGGAAGAACAAGTGAGTTTATTGGTGGATATTGAAGACACTAAAAAGGAAAAAAAATGAAAATTGATTAATTCCTGATATTTCAGAACCATTGGGTGGAGTTCGAAATCTTCAGGTCATTGATCCCACAAGCAGCACCTTGAACGTTCGCTGGGAGCACGCAGACGGAAACCCTCGAAATTACAAAGTGTTTTACGTCCCAGAGCCTGGAGATGATGAGAAAATGGTAAGATGTGATTAACCTTTAGTTTATAAATAACATTAGCATAAGCAAACTTGTGTTTCTAACTAAATCCTTCATCCTGATTTAAAAATGATTTGCAATTATGTAAACGATGATTGCTTAGATCTGTGATGATGGTTTTTAACCTTTGATTTGTTTGTTTAATAAACAGGAACTTGTTTCTGGAGGCACAACCAGCACCGTCCTGCGTAATCTCAATGCTAACACGATGTACAAGGTCACACTGTTACCCATGTATGAGAATGATGTTGAAGGAAAACGTCAGGCTGAAAATGGAAAGACAAGTGAGTCTTGAAACCGCTCATTTCTGGTCTGTTTGGAGCGATCTCAGTTCATGGCTTGTGAAAAGTTCATCATGTCTGTTTTACTAACACAAAACCTTTGGGAGCCGTGAAGAACCTGCAGGTAACAGACCCGACCGTAAACACTTTAAGGGTTAGATGGGACCCCGCAGACGGAGATGTCCGGCAGTACAACATCCTCTACGTGCCTGTTGCTGGTGGTGCTGAGAGCACGGTAAAAGATCCATCTGTCCCATCTCCATCTTTTTGGTTAGTTTGTCTGTAAATGTGTGTGAACATGATGATGATGATGATGATGATGTCTTCTTCAGACACAAGTGTCCGGGATGTCCACCAGTACTATCTTGAGAAACCTGCAGCCAGACACAGAATACAGAGTCACTGTTGTGCCCATTTATCCAGACGACGAAGGAAAGAAACAGTCGGAGAACGGCAAGACAAGTACGTAGCAAAAAAATACTGAAATACAATATTTGTCTCATGCAGTATACCGAGCCTATACATGAATTGAAATTCTGACCATTCACAGAGCCTTTGGGTGGAGTTAAGAACCTGCAGGTTACCGATCCCACAACCAGCTCACTGAATGTCCGCTGGGAGCCTGCTGAGGGTAACGTCCGCCAATATCGACTCTTCTACGTGCCAGTGTCTGGTGGTGCTGAGGACATGGTAAGAGATGCTCTACTGTCTCTTGACGGTCTTTCTTAATGTGCCACCCATCTTCTCAAAGTCTCAGTTTAACTGTCGTGTGTCAACAGGAGCAAGTTTCTGGAGGAACCACCAACACCATACTTAGGAACCTTCTGTCAGACACGCCCTACACGGTGACTGTGGTTCCTGTTTATCCAGAGGGAGAGGGTCTCCGTCTGTCTGAGAAAGGAAAGACACGTGAGTTGTTTTTAAACATCTCTAAAGCCAACATTACAATCACTATTGCTCGAACAAACTGGAGGTTTGGGTTTTTTGAGCTATTTGTGTGGCTCTTCCTGTAAAGAGCATTCTGAATCAGTCATTTTGGTTAGGATGTTGATTTTAGAGGATTTTCAGTACAGGACTGTAGGGTTGCTTGCTTTTTTAAGGTTATTTTGCATAGATTTTGCCACAGTGTTTCAGGGCAAGACAACTACACTTTATAATAGGGATGCACCAATGTACGGCCTATAATCAGTATCAGCAGATACACGTAAAAGATATTTATCCAACTATTGGACATCCCCTCTTTCTCATGAAAATGCACTATACAAACTTAAATAATCCATGAACGCTTTGGTATATAAACATAAGGTTGGTCTCATTTGAAAGAAGCACTTAAAAGATTATTGCTGAATTGAAAAAATTAAAAATATAGTTTTGTCTAAACGTTATTGTAGATGAACCTTTTAACTGTCACAGTCTGTCACCATGTTGTATACAGGATACAGAATGAAGAGTTTACTTCAATATTTTTGATGTAAATTTAAATGATGTCATGATAAACTATGTATTGTTGGAAAGGTCTAAGCCTCTAGAATAAATATTTCAACAGTGGGCTGGGTGACAGTTAAAGGGTTAAAAGCAGCTGATGATCAGTACAGATATATTATTGGAATAAAAAAGGGCAGAAAAATGCATCACAACTCAAACTTGTGATTATTTGAATTGACAATGTGACAATGACAACAGAATTACAGTTTGTCCGCTCTGCACTTCTAGGATTTCATGGCATAACAATTTGAAACAAGGAGTAAAAGTAAAACTATCGGTGTCATTGGAAGTAATCAAATATCAGTATCGGCATTGAAATTTTGTATCAGTGCATTCCTACTTCACACAATTTCTGGATGTTTATACTTTACATGCTTCATATAAATTTTATTTAAGCATGCTACAATCGTTTAATAGAAGCAAAACAATTTAAGTGTTAGTATAGCCAATTTTTTTTCACGGACAGTGTGTGTGATGCAGTTTTCTTTATCAGAAATGTAAGCGTGTACTGTATGCACACCGCCGGATTAAAAAAACCCTGCATACATTGTATGGTTAGGGTTAGGTTAGGTTAGGGTTAGGTTAGTTTATTTACATGTACGAGTCAAATAAACTATACTTTGCAATGCTGTGTAAAAAAACGACTACACTCCGGGCTTTATACACATCTGCTTTAAAAGCATGTTAAGCAGTTTAACCCTACCGTTAATGCCCCTCCCCATTACCTGACTTTTCTTTTTGGCACTTTCTCATCGTAAAACCTGTCTGCGGTTTTGTCAATTGTTTCAATCAGCATTCATTCCTCAGTTTTACTGAGTTTCCTACTGTGCTGTTCTTTACTTCTTCTCAGTTTGTTGCTTAGTGGCTTTTCTTTTAACTCGCTTTCTCTCTTTCTCCGCTCAGTTCCTCGTTTCCCACCCAGAAACATTGTGGTGTACAATCCCACCACCAACAGTCTGAATGTTCGTTGGGAACCGGCCTCAGGCCAGGTGCAGCAGTACAGAGTCAAATATTCTCCATTGACTGGTGTACGACCGCTGCAATCGGTGAGTGACACACAAACACACGACAGTAATGTGCTTTTCTATATATTCTAGATATATGTATCTCTCTCAAGGGTTTTTCTCCTCCTAGAAGTTTTCCCACAGGGTATTTCTTCTAGAGTATTTTTTTTATCACATGGAGATTCAGCCAACATTGGCTTAACTTAGCACTTTCCTGTACACGTTACATTATTACTAAGCTCACTTGTACGGTTTATTATTAGCTGCTGTATTCTGCTTTTTATATTATCTATCGATTTTTCTGTGTTTTCCCCTACATCTATAAATGTTAAGAAAATCAGTCTAGTTTTTAAAGAAAAATATACACTTTAAGTGAATTAAAACAAGCAAAGAAATCTGCCAATGGGGTAAGCAATTTTTCCTGAAATTATCTTTAAGTGTTTAGGAAAATAGTTCAAGATTTTTTTTCTTGCCCCATTGTCAGATTTTTTTTGCTTGTTTTGAGCACAAATTCACTTAAATTTAGTTTTTTGTCTTGTGTCATTTCGCTCATAAAAAATCCATTTAGATTTAAGAATTTTGTAGATATTTGTACTAAAAACTTAAAACCAGCCAACATTGGCCGTAGCCAGCTATGAGGTCACAGAGGTCCGTAAATTAGTACATGGAAAAGTACATATACTAAGTGTATTTAAAAGTGTATTTTAGTGCCCCTTTTTCACCTGGGATGCTATTTATTATCTCTTAACCAGCTGTTTTTTTCAGTAATGTGAATGTGAAGCTCCAGAAATGCACCATTAAAGTTCCCGGTCTTTTCAAAAATGTTTAGAGGAATGCTCACAGTCTTATTGTCCAAACAAACAAGTCACCATGAGCTGTAATAAAACCCCATCAAATCTGCATGAGTACTTGTTTGATTATTTTCCCAGATCAATAGATTGTGGTCACTTCCAACTTTAATTGTATGTAAAAAACCAGCAGGAGGAACATAAGTCAGATGGGTTTAGTGTTGATTCAACATGACAGAATTGTCATTCTTGGATAATCTCTTCCTTCAAGGCAATAAGAAGTTTTTGAAAGACAGATGAATGTTTAGCAACTTTATACTTTTGCATTCTTGACCAAGTGCAAGTTGGGACACTGAAGAGAGACCTTCAGATATAACACACAGTACTGCAAACCCATCAGTCTGATGTAGATGAGTTTCAGTCAGAGATTCAGCCTCCAATCGTGATGTACAAATGAGAAACAAACGAGCAGATGTGATGATAATGCTGACGGGTGATGACAGGTAGCTGACGGGTTTCCCTTTAGTTCAGTCTCTCCAGCAGACCCTCGCTCTCCAGGGATCAATCCCGTTGAGATGACAGTATTTATGTAACGTTTAACCCAGTGAGAACATCTGTTTGCATTACATATCTGTTTGGAAATGTTATCTTGTGCTGGTAATCTAAACAGGGGCTTAACAGTGACATCATTATGTATATTTCATTTGCCAGGTTTGTAACATCTGAGCTGTATTTTTATACACTGGATGTTTGTTAAAATGCTGAATCTGAATGATATCTAAACACTGATTCTCTCCTCAGGTTTTTGTTCCTGGCAACACCAACAACGCTTTCCTGGATCAACTGATTCCTGATACTCCGTACACAGTGAGCGTCTTGGCCGTGTACGCGGACGGAGAAGGTCCAGCAATCACTGACAAAGGAAAAACATGTAAGTGATATCTTTGAAGTTAATGATTAGAAAGAAAACACGAACAATCTTAATATTGCTCATACTTACTGTTACTAATAAACACTCATATAAAATATGTGCTGCAATATTTGTGCATCATAAATAAACAATAAAATCATAGTGAAGATCTGGCAACCGTCTCTAACCGCCAACATCATTGTGTTAAGTTTGTGGGACCAGCATCAGTAATCTCATCTCGTGTTTTAGTACCACGGGGTGGACCCAGAAACATGCGAGTCTTTGAAACCACCACGAACACCATCAGCATCGGCTGGGATCATGCCGAGGGTCCTGTACAGCAATATAAGATCTCATATGCACCAATGAAAGGAGACCCCATCACTGAATTTGTGAGTAACCAGTCAAATTCAACCAAACTACACGATTTGTTGCATCAGTCAGAACATTCTTGGAAGAAGATGAACTGATCCTCATTGAGTAAATGTTATTTAGATTGGATAAATGCAGTATACTGTTGTATGTGCGTCTCTGAGATTAAAATAGAAAACAGTGGACATTGCCACAAGCCCCAAGTCTGTATGTTGTCTGTATGAACATGTTATTCAATCATTTTACATTTTTTCTGCAGGCGTTTGTTCCTGGTAACAGAAATAATGCAATCCTTCAAAACCTTCTGCCTGACACCCCATACAACATCACAGTGGAGGCCGTTTATCCTGAAGGACCTGGAGGATCCCTGAACGGAAATGCAAAAACACGTCAGTGAAGCCGACAACAAATTTAACATCACAAATAACCAGTCTTGAGTGGTAGCAAACTAAACTAACTAACTCTCTTGTGTTCAGTTGGCTTGCTTGAACCTCAGAATCTTCGGGTGTCAGATGAGTGGTACACGCGTTTCCGTGTGTCCTGGGACCCTGCACCGTCTCCAGTCATGGGTTACAAGCTGGTTTACCAGCCAACAGATAAAGATCCATCTCGATTTATCATCCAAACTATTGTAGATTGACCCTGTTATTGTTCTCAGTGAATATTTACTAAATGTCTGAGATGCAAATGAGAGTCAAGATCCAAAGAATTGTGTGTTCATAAGTTGATATTTTAACAAATATGTGTTGAATGTCCTTTAGATAGGGACGAATCTCTGGAGGTGTTTGTTGGTGATGTCACTACCTTTACTCTCCATAACCTCCTGCCTGGCACAACGTACGATGTTCAGGTGTACGCCCAATATGATGGCGGTGTCAGCAAACCTCTCATGGGACAAGGAACAACACTGTACGCTTCTACGGTTACTCATACAATGTTTATTTTACTCGGGTGTTTTCAGTACGATGATGTAGTATGACTGTTTTTTTCAGTGTACCTCAATGTGACCAACATCGAGTCTTATGACGTCGGCTATGACAAATTCTGCATTAAATGGACGCCTCACCGTGCCGCCACTTCTTACAGAATTAAGCTAAACCCTCTGGACCGTAAGTCAACTTGAATTCAGCTAATTCAAAACATTATGAGACATCATATCATGTGAATACAGATCTCAGTTTAGCCTAAAACCGAAGCAGCGTTACATATCAGCATCACTTGTCTTTTAAGGAAATCCCAGAATGCATTGTGATGAGCTCTGTAAATAATTAAACCGGGCAGAGTTATGAGAAGATGAATGAGAGAATTATGAATGAAAGTTTAGACAGTAGGAGTTTCATCCGGATGTCCTCCCGATGATGTGTCATTTATCTTCTGTTGTTGTATAAATAACTGCTTTGAGTATTTGCTGTGGTAACAACAGTGGACCACCCTGCTTGCATCATTCCATGAGAATGACCGATTATTTACTCGCTCAAACCCTTATCAGTTTGTTTGTCTAAAGCTTTTGTTTTCATGTTGCCAGAGAATGATGCATAACATTTAACATGCAACCAACCTTACCATTGGATTTCAGCAGAATGAATTACATCAGTTTGCAGAAAACCCCTAGAAACTCTTTAAACACGAATCAAACCTATTACCACATAGTTCCCATGTTCCTAAATACATTTTTATATGCATTTGGCAGATGCTGTTATCTAAAGCAATTTCCAGTGCTTTCAATGCTACATCAGCATGTGGGTTCCCCGGAAGTTAAAAATGTGAACTTTGTGTTGCTAATGCAATGCTCTACCAATCGAGCTAAAGGAAAACCAAGTGTTTTAAAAATTAAGCAAAATAATGCCCCCTTTTAACCAGAAAGAAACGGGTGCTAGTTCAGAGTTAGTGCTGTTGCTGGTTCGATGTTGGGTCGCCTGGCGAGCCTTCTAAGAACCAGTTTGCTTTTCCATGGGCTAGAGCCAAGTCTTACATCATAGTGTACATTGAATCTTTCTCAGCAATGTTAGCGTGGCAGCGCCAAACACAAGCACACCATCAACAAAGTCAGATGTTGCATAATTAATAATGGTCACGGCTTTGCTTACCTAGCCTGGGAAAACCCAGACAACTTCCAGCAAATTTATATTTGCTCTGCAAGTAGTCTGGCAAAGAGGCCATTCAAGCCCATTTCTAATGCCGAGAAATCGCGACACCAACCAGAAACGTTGGGACGGGCTTTAAACGGTGACGACAGCGCAGTGACGGTGAAGCAGATTTTGTACATTACAAAGATGGATGCCGCCGTGGAATATCACTCATTCGAATTAGCTATCGCGTTTGTTTTAAGTGATTTAAACTTTTCCCTTTCATTAAAACCTGAGCAAGGAACAACACTTGAAGCCTTCATATCTAAAAAGAGATGTTAGCAGTGTCTTACCGACAAGATCCGGCAAAAGTCTGATATAGCTCTGCATACATCATCTCCTTCATCGCTGTGATTGGTATTAGGTCTATCCAATTTGACACAGAGTCATTTAAGAGACGTCCGATGCTGACGCCCCTTTGGAAATGATTTTTCTATGAAGCTTTGCCAGACCATAACTCAGTTACTACTGAGAATGGTCTGGTTTTAACCAGGCTATTGCTTAACTACATTGACATCCAAATGCAGTGAATTAACGTGTATGTGCAGCTCTACGTAATATATATAAACTGAGGTTACAATCGAAAATAACAGTATGGGCATAATACATTTTATTTAGGGTGACCATGCGTGCGGTTCTTCCCGGACGCGTCCTGGCCAGGATTTCGGGTGCGTCTTCCAGAAGTCATATTTGTTGACCACATATGTCATAGAGGATTATTATTATTATTATTACAGAAAAGCAACCATTACATTTTAAGGTAAGAATGAAACTACGATTGTATGTCTTATGTTTTAAACTGAATGGCGTATGCGGTCAACAAATACGACTTCCAGGAGACGCCCCGAAATCCTGGCCGGGACGCGTCCGGGAGGAATGGCACGTATGGTCACTCTAATTTTATTGTACCCAGAGCACTGTTAGCCTTAGCATGTAGCTACCCTTCTAATTTCATGTCACAGTAACCCCGCCCCCAATCAGTTCAGCAATGTTTTTGAGCTACTTAAGAACCACTTTTTATGGTTCAGAGACTGTGGTTTGGGTGTCGAAAAAGAAAGTACTAAATTGAAATTAGCACTCAAACTGTCTTGGTGGAACAGGGGCATGAAAGCATCAACAAAACATTACCCTGGTATTACCGTGTCTTCTTTTACATGTACCATAATATAACCTGCAGTATTATTTTTTGAACTACTGTACCTCGGTGTATCCTGTAAAAACATATATTGTGGTTATTGTAATAATGCCAGTACTGTTTGATTTCTTTTCAGCATCAGCTAGAGGTCAGCAGGAAATCACCATCGCCCCTCAGAGTCAGTACTGTTTCGATGGTTTGAGTCCAGATTCTCCCTACAGCGCTACTGTGTTTGTCCAGACCCCCAATCTAGAAGGACCTGGAGTCAGCACCAAAGAAAGAACCTGTAAGTTCAAGATTGATTCTGAAACCCCTTCAGTGAAGAAAACCCACACATTCATCTCAGTTTTTTTCTTTTGCTTTGTCTAGTGGTCAAACCGACACCTGTGCCAACAAAAGCACCCACTCCTCCTCCACCACCCACAATTCCTCCTGGATGGGCAGGTATGTATCTGCAGTCACTTATATTACATGTAGACTTTCACTACACGATTATCATGGCCAAAGGAATTTATGGTGACGACATTATTGCGGTGGACATCTATGGGGTTGGATTTGTTTTAATATATATATATATATATATATTATGAAAAACACCAATAAATGTTGGTTAGTCCACTTACTCTATTATGTGAGTCGTAATGTTTAAACAACTGCTTTGCAATTGTAATGGCAAATAGCCACAGAGTCATAGCTGTGAGTTTTGCAAGAGCATGACATCTCACATTTGTTTGGAAAATATATAAACTATAGTTAATCACCAGATTGCAATGAAGAAAGTGTCAGAATTTGTATGGCCACATGCATGCCAACATGTTTTAGATTTGAGCTCTTTGATATTGGTTTTAATCAAAGAAATATGAGTATCAGTCTCTTTCATCTTTAATTCCTGAAAACGATAAAAAATTGCGGCTGGACCGTCCTCAAATCCTGTTTATCTCACGAGAGCCAATTTCCACTCCACAGAAGTCAGCTGGCTTTAAGTGTTGAGATTTTCATTTAGTAAAGTTATTTTTCACAAAGCTGAGAACATTGTTGTGGTGAGACGGATGAAGTCGGCTCATAATAACATTATTTCTTTGATTGAAAGTTTGATTATTAACATTAAATAACTCTTCTGTGTTTCATATGTGCCTCAATCTTGTTTAATTTCACCAAACTGTTGGATCAAGAGTAATCACAATATAAAGCTTCATGATGACTCCACTCTTCTGTAATGATTCAGTTGATTAGAAATGAAAGATATCCGTTTAAAGAGTTGGTTTTTTTCTTTTAGTTTGTAAAGGGGCCAAAGCAGATGTGGTTTTCCTCATCGATGGATCCTGGAGTATTGGAGATGACAGCTTTAGTAAAGTAGTACAGTTTGTGTATAGTGTCGTCGGAGCGTTTGACGTCATCGGCCCATCAGGAATGCAGGTAACTTACTTCACCAAGGCAACTTAAGTTATTCTACCTGCATAACTTTATCCTGCAACATTGTTGCTACAATAAATAAATTATATATATATATATATATATATATATATATATATATATATATATATATATATATATATATATATATATATATATATATATAAATAATTCCTCAAATCACATGACATCTTTTCATTAGGAAATGCCAGGATCTAAGTAAACAATATAGAGTTAAATCAATCATATATGCCATTATTCTGTCAGTTGATATGAAATCTTTCTCTGTATTTTTTTAACAGATCTCATTCGTGCAGTACAGCGACAGTGCAAAGACAGAGTTTAATCTCAACTCATATGATAATAAGGGCATTTCGCTTTCCGCTCTTAAACTCATCCGATACAGAGGAGGAAACACTAAAACAGGTAAGATTTATACACGCATACATTTCCACTTCAATTCTCCATTCTATTTTATTCCATGTTGAATAATGCAGATCTCAGTTAGCAATGACTACTGAAGCTTCTGAAATTCTGAAAAGCTTCACTTCTCAAAATCAAGATTTAATTTAGACCAGAAAAGAAAGATTTTGTAACTTTTTAAGAAAACTATATACTGGTGCTTTAAAGAACCCAGAAACCAACTAACTTTCTTTTTTCTTTTCTTTAAAGAAGCCAGAAAATCAAGAACCCTATATGTTGTATATGTTGGGTAATGGCTCTTGATTAGAATGTTTTTGACAAATCTAATGTGTTGTAAAGAACTTTGAGATCTGAGAGTGAACAAATAATACAGGGTATACAAGGTCTTTTGTTTGTGTGTTCCCTGGGTTCGAACCCATAACATTTTGCGTTGCTAACAAACTGCTCTACCACTGAGCAACACAGAAACATTGTGTATAAACTCTTTAAACTCTTTTAACACACGTTTTATTGTCTGTTTGTTTCTTAGGTGTGGCTCTGAAGCACGTGTACGAGAAAGTCTTCACTATTGATAGCGGAATGAGACGAAATGTACCAAAGGTTGTGGTTGCTGTAACAGATGGACGCTCTCAGGATGAAGTGAAGAAGAATGCTGCCAAACTACAACATGCTGGTACGGCCAAAATCATTCACATCCGCAAAACCTGCTGATTGATTGAATTGCGTAATCAACACTTAGTAATGCTACAGGTCTGCAAGTTATACAGCAGTATTGCAAATGTACATGTCACATTTGTTTTCAATAACTAAATGAATAGTCAAAGTTTTAGGACAATGCCGATAGCAGAGAGACTAGCGGGTTTGATTTTTATTGAATACAAACTGTGGCAAATTGGCAAGAACTAAATTAGGACAGAAGCTTTTGGTTAAAAATACCACGTGGAGTTTGGCCTCTTTACAGTATAATAAATGTTCTCATTGAAAATGTGTCGTTTCAGGTTACAGCGTTTTTGTGATCGGTGTGGCCGATGTTGATTTCGTCGAGCTGCAGCACATTGCCAGCAAACCGAGCGAACGTCACGTCTTTGTGGTGGACGACTTTGACGCATTCTCCACCATCCAGGACAACCTGGTCACTTTCATTTGTGAAACTGCAACATCCTGTGAGTTTGATGGCATCTGATGTTTTTCTCCACATAACTCAGATCTTTATTGTTCTTCATCAAATGAAGCAATAATGTTCAGGCCTGAAGTTAATTTTAGTCTGTTTTTCCAGCTTGTCCTCTGATCTATGTAAATGGATTCACATCTCCAGGTAGGCCCGTAATACATGCCTGTATAATTGAATCTCTCTGTGTAAATATATGCAGACTACTGACATACATCTGTGTGTTTTCACAGGATTTAGAATGCTGGAGGCTTTTAATCTGACTGAGAAGATGTACGCTAGCACCAAGGGCGTCTCTATGGAGCCCGGTTCTTTCAACAGTTACACCGCCTACAGGCTGCACAAGAATGCTCTCCTGACTCAGCCTTCATCGTGAGTCCAGTCTTCATCAGACATCTTCTTCTGATATCTCCATCAGTTCTTGCTAATCTGACATTGGCAGTATGCTTGAGTTTGGTTGTTGTCCTGGTAACCTGTAGAGCTTGTAAAACTCTTCAGATGCCAGGTTTTTCCCACACACTTCCTAATGATGATACCAGACAGATCACTGAAGAAATACTGGATCACATCAGTCCTGTCATTTGTGCACGCCGGTGCTGATGTCTGCAGGAATAAGCTTTTTCCTTCTGGATATGACTGATGTTATTCATTTTGATTTTTACAGTTATATTCATCCCGATGGTCTGCCCTACACGTATACCATCATTCTAACGCTTCGTCTGTTGCCCGACTCACCCACAGAGGCTTTCGATGTCTGGCAGGTGTCAGATAAAAACTACAAACCTGAGACTGGTGTCACTATTGATCGTAAGTCTCATTCAAACTATTATAATCTAAGATTGGAACCATGCCCCACAATGTTTACGC
Source organism: Misgurnus anguillicaudatus (assembly GCF_027580225.2). Lineage (NCBI taxonomy): Eukaryota > Metazoa > Chordata > Actinopteri > Cypriniformes > Cobitidae > Misgurnus > Misgurnus anguillicaudatus. The sequence continues at coordinate 37,312,265 of NC_073354.2, read as the reverse complement.
GGGTAACTATTTTATTTTTTAACATGGTTTCTTAATGGAGGATGGAGGCATTTTGTTAACAGGACATATTTTTTAGCATAGATCTAGTAAATACATGAAATATAGCTGCATTAAATATGTGCTAATAGCTTGAAGACACTTTGCAAATTGTATCATTTTTATTTTATTTTAAAATTAACCAATAACATCAAAGAAATGATCAAGGTAACAGGACTGAACATACTGTCATAGCATCAATATCAATAGTTTTAATGTAGTTTTTGAGAATATACATATATAGATACAGGTCATTGAAGTGCTTGAATCTATTTTATTCAAGAAGTTTTCTGGAAAAAACTCCATATTATTCCCTGTGTAGTGTAAGATAATATCATAAAAATTCTAGACTTTTTAAGCACACATGCTAAACTGTTTGCTTTAAATGCTTATATCTTCTGTATGTGAATGTTGATTCATACCAAAATGCTTTTTTACATAGTTTGACAAATAAAAACGTCTCGGGTTACGTATATAACTGTTGTTCCCTGAGAAGGGAACGAGACGCTGCGTCTCCCTTGCAATACTTCCTGTGTCCCTGTAATGCCGTCTTTGGCAATATTTTAGATAGCAATATACCTCCTGGCTCCCACGTCACCCTGTCTTTGTCGTTAAGCTTCAGCATTGGTTGAATTTGATATACACATTCAGACACACTTACCCCTGGAGACGTCCCCAAAGTGTCACCGCAGTGACGCAGCGCAAGTTCCCTCGAAAGTGAACTGTAACAATATATCTTAAAAGTAACACGATGTAACCTTGCGCTCACTTAAAATGTGTCCCCACATTTAGTCCTTGAATTTGAGGGTATTGGACCTGGAAAGGTCCTTGAATTTTAAGTTAACTAAGGGGTGGGAACCCTGAGGTAAGTGTTTGCAATCAATTTATTAAGAATGTGGGTTGACATTCTGTCTTTCTACCTTTCATTTGTTTAGCTTCTGCCCAAACCGTGTCGTTTTACAATAAGGACACAACCGGAGAGATCCAGCGTGCTACGTTTAAAGACGATCAAGTGAAGAAAATCTTCCATGGAAGCTTCCATAAGGTAAACTTCTTTTTTCAGTCCATGTCCATGTGTTTGAAACTGGTTGATGTTGTACGGTGTGCTGCAACTAAGCTTTGCATGAGATGATAATAAAACAGCATGGGTTTCCTGGAGAAGATTCTGTAGACGTTCACACCAGACCTGAGGTCAAGAAGCCCTGACTCATATTATTACTGGATCTGCAAGTATTGCAAGTATTTTGGACTCTTGAGGACCATAATATGTTTCAGGGAGCTGAAGCTGAGATCACCTCACATTAACTCTACTACAGTCCATTAAACAGCAGAGTAAGAAGTCAGGGTGTGACTCACAAAATCAATAACACAAGAATCTATAAGTCCTGTAAAAACGTTTCTCTGGCAGATGAAATTGGAAAATATTGGCTCATAGATTCTTGTGTCGAACAATGACATCAGAAAGAGGATCAGATGAAGACCTTCTTTTCTTTTATTATCTAACTTCATTGGGTTTCTCTTTATCTGGCCTGGATCCTGGTGGGTGTCTGTCAAAGTCGACCACAGGGTAAATTCTTGTGGTTTGAATGGGAGGTGTGGTGGCTTGTTTGTTGTGGTTTGGCCTCTGAGATTCCTTCGATCAAACCCTGCGGTGAGATCTGTCAGTCTGAATCTGTAGGAGGAAGTCTTTAGTTGTGCACACATGGCATCAGGCACTTTTATTTACCACAGAGGTGTATGATGTATATATATTGTTCCTCTTTGTAATGATATACTGTTCATGTGTTCATGTTAAACAAAACAGAGAGCTTCACTGGTATGCAAAGTGAAAGTCTTTTAAGTCTTATGATTTAGTCTTTGGGCATGAGGAATCCTTCAAGCATTTTACTACAGATTTCCTCTGTTTGGAAAGAAATAAATAATATTTGAATAGCAATGTGTTTTTTTTTAATGTGCTCGTGCAGATGTCTCTAGATATATAAACATGATGTAAATTGTCTTGGATTACAGTTTTATGGTGCTTTTTCCTTTTTGCATGGATGGTCCATTAAAAATTAAATTCCGTTTGAATATCTTCTTCTGTACACTAAAATGAAAGTCATACATGGTATGGGCTCAGAATAACTTGGGGATTTTACAGATTTTTTTTAAAAAATTCAGATGTACATTTTGAAGCAATATTAATTATATTTTAATCGGGGAATGGAGATTTTAAATGGAAGTTTGTTACAAAGTGCAGACATCATCTGAATACACAGCAGGGTTATACTGCATTGAAAATGAAACATCAGCCGCCCAGGCAACATTTCAGAACTGGACAAACTGATCCAAGTGTGCCTGACCTCAGTAGTCACCACAACAATAATCAGACACACCTGGATTAATCAGTTTGTCCAATAATGGCAGACAGGAAACAATTCAATTCAATTCAATTTTATTTATATAGAGCTTTTCACAAGTGTTAATTGTTGCAAAGCAGCTTTACATGAGAAGATGTAGAGGAGAACACAGAAAATCAATAGATAATATAAGAAGTAGAGAAAGCGGTTAAACCGTACAAGCGAGCATATTAATAATGTAACGTATACAGTAAAGTGCTAAGTTAAGCCAAAGTTGTCTGACTCTCCCTGGGACTAAAAACCCTCTAGGAAAAAAACCCAATGGGAAAAAGTCCTAGAAGGACAAAAACCCTTGGGAGGAATTAATATATATTTATATATATATATATAGAAACGGTAGGGATAGGAGGCGGGTAAGCGAATTAAACTGGTTTAGCCGGTGGTCGTTGGTCGGGCATCGGCTGGTCATCACGTTGAAGGACAGCCAGTGGATCAGTGATGCAATGATCTTCACAGCAACCGGAACTGGGTCTGTTTGTCTCATGGTCCTCGTGGTCGAGGACGAGACAGGGAAAGAAAAACAGAATTCTATTAGCGTAGGGGCCGTTCACATGCAATGCAAGTGAACAGGAAACAAGGAGCTGGCTGAAGTTCAGGAAGTAGTGCAGCTGGGCATAAAGCCTATTGGGCTAACATTGTATTAGTTTATGCACTTTTGTTTGTTGTACGCTGTGGGAGAAGTAACAAAGCGTTGTTATTCCTCTTCATTATCTCTCGTTGGCAAGGTGAACAGCATGACCAAAAATGTATGATTACCAAACTAATGATGACTTTTTTGAACAGATTAATTTTAAAGAATGGTAAAAAAAGTTAATCGTAGCAAGCATTATCCAAATTATTGACTAAATTATTCATGAAAAATCGAATCAAATTTTAAACAAAGCATGGGAGAATGTTATGAAGACCTAAAAGAGAAATAATAGTTGAATTGTTTCGTGTAACATGTGATGTAAGATTTTGACTGTGTACTTAAACAATCAAATACAAGAACATTATAAGCATGTCTGAACACAGGTTTCAGGTCTAGTTTTCACATTTAGGCTACCATTATATTTCTTAACAGTGCTTAAATTCTGCATAGAGAAGAAAGTGAATTCATTTTATATTTACACCATGTTAAAAACTCTCCTTTAGTTCACTGGGATTAAAACTTTAATTTCTTAAACCAGATGTTCTTGCATCTTAAAAGAGAAGTTACTGCAGTATTGTTGTAGTTACACTTTAAGTTGACTAGGAAAAAAATGAAAATCGAGTGAATCAGTCAAATGTTCAGTCAAAAAGATTTAATTTTTTGCCAAATCGCCCAGCACTGCATAACAGTGACAGAATTTAAATTTGAGGGATTTTTGCCCTTCAGATCAAGCAATGAATGAAATGAGATGCGTGTTTCAGTGAGTCTCGCACAGATGTATGAGGATTTTTACAGATATCCCCCAGTACTTGGGGTATTTGAATGAAGTTTAAAGGAAATCTGTAAGAAATCTTCAGTGTCTGAACATCAACAGGTGTCAGTTTAAAGGAGACAGCTGACAATAATCTTTTCAAAATAAAGAAATTAAAGGAATTTAATCATTTCCAACAACACTTTATATAACAATGAAGCCAGATTATAACAGACTACAGATGATCTGATCTGACTTTATACACAGAAAGTTTAAAAAACATATGCATAAGTTTAACAAAAGTTAACAAAAAGTGTTTTGAATAGTTGTGGTGAAATATCCACAGACAAAACTGTAGAGTATTATATTCTGAACATGTTAGATGTTTACAGTATATACAACAAAACACCTTTATTGAAAATCGATTGTTTGAATTACTTCATTTATTTTGGATGTCTTTCTTTTGAAAACAAAGGTGCAGACTTTCTGGAGATGTGGGCAGGTTTTGGCAATGTAGACAAGACCTGAAGGCTTGCGTTAGAAGTTTGGCTTAATGAGTCAGGTGAACATCTCGTAATGTCATATTTGGTTCATATCAACAGCTTTGATGATGCTGGTCTGTTTCCAATTTAACCAGTTCATCATTCTAATGAATATCATGTCGGTTGAACTCTAGTTTACTGGGATTTTTCAGAAACAACGATGTATCTCAGGCCTGCAGCATGCCATGTTTATACATACTGACCAATTCATTGTGGTCTTTCAGATGATAATCTCTTCTGTCCTTGAACCACAAACGCGTTTCTGATCCACACTCGAAGCTCTTCTTCTCTGTGAGATTCTGAGACCACATCTGGAATCACTATCAGTAAATATTGAAAAAATCTCTGTGTTGTTTTAGCATCATTGAGCCTCATTAGCATTGTCTGAAATACATTTGTGAATTCATCTCCATGCACCATGACAAACAAATATGTTGCGTGGGAGATTTAACAGGCTCGTTGTACTTGATTTTTCCCCAATTCTCTTCTAAAAAGTATTTTACAATTAGCTTGACTGTTATTGCCTCCTCGAGGATGTCAGGATGGGTTTGATAATTAATGTTTTTATGAGCACCTCTGGCTGTAACACACCCTTCACAACAGAGACTCCCATCATCTGTAATTGTGTCCTGAAGCTCTTGGCATCAACGAAACGCTTGAAAACCACTGAGGTGTATTTAATGATTTGCTTTACTGAAGATGAGTCGAATGCATCTTCGTAGTTACAGGACGAGTCTATTACCCACATTAAAACAACGTTTTTGTGCTTTTTTTCTGCACGTCCAATTTTAGTCTCCTAAAGGTGCAGATTGTGTAACCACACAACGTCTGTTTTCCAGCGTCTACCGAACGTCCAGTATTAACTTTCACTGAACCTCTGGGCTAATTGTAATTCAAATGCGCTCATAGTGGACATCTTTTCTACATGAAATTTTTAATTTTTAGACCTTTATACATGTTTATACCTTTTCTAGGCTCTGTGCATAACTGTTGTCCCATTTCAGAAGGCGGCATGCTGAATAATCAGTCACAAATAAACTATACACTCTAAAAACAAAAGGTGCTATATAGCACCAAAAGTGGCTCTTTGCTCGAAATCATAGAAGAACCGTTTCCAGTGCCACACAGCACCGGCGAAGCACCGGTGAAGCACCTGTGTAGAACCATATAGTGCTATGTAGAACCATATTTGGTGCTATAGTGGTTCTATATGGCACCTATATGGTTCTACACAGGTGCTTCACTGGTGCTTCACCGGTGCTATATGGCACTAAAAACGGTTCTTCTATGATTACGATCCAAAGCAACTGTTTTGGTTCTATATAGCACCGTTTGTTTTTTTAGAAAGCCAAATGAAAGAGAGCACATCGGGGAAAGAATATAATGTCAAAGTTCTCAGGGGTTAATCTTAGTCCATCAAACAAAACTTAGAAAGACCATGGCACTTTTTTAAACTAAAAAGACTTTATTTTAGATGGCTACATAAAAAAGGTATATAAACTCTACAATGTGTTTCGGCCCATGCCTTTCTCAGGGAGAACAGGTGAAAGCAGTTAACATTCATTCAGTCATGTGAGTAGTCACCAGTTGTCATGTGACCAACATCTTCATTACAGCATTAAATGTCAATTTTCTGCACATGTCTTAGACATCAAAATAAAGTTACCTAGTCAGACGTTTAAATGTTGAACTGCATATTGACATCCAAGTGGGGTCATGGTTAGACGTTCAGATAGCGGACCTAGTTTGCACGTTGTGTAGACGTCCAGAATCGGTCCTGGACCAACGGACGCAATATAGACATGAGCTGCATGTCCATCAGACTTCTAATGTTTAATGGGTATACACAGCGTGCGATTTGTAAAAATATCAGAGAGGGTATGTTTTTACTTATGAAGATAAATTACGAACCACTGGCTAATATTGATTATTCAGCATATTAAGCTATTTCTTGTAATATATATGTTAGCAGTTGAAAGATTAAAACCCAGTGGTGGCTGGTGACTTCTTTTTTCAAGGGCGCTCGATATGAAGTTCGTCACAACATGTACGTATGTAGCCTGTCATGTGTGTGGTCAAGATATGTGTTCTGCGCTTTGGGGGATCGTGTGTGCATCGCGTGTCATGACAAGGTGAGTGCCTGCTGCAGAAGTGTCTAGGGGGTTTATGATAAAAGAGACGCTTGCGTTTGCCACAGGGTTCCCACGGGTCCTTGAAATCCTTGAAAGTTTGTGAATCTGGGGGGGGGGGGGGGGGGGTTCAGGGCCCTGGGAAGTTTTTGATAATATACTTACATAGATACAGGTCATTGAAAGTGCTTGAATCTATTTTATACAAGAAGTTTTCTGGAAAAAAATTCATATTATTCCAAATGAAATCATCTTGGGTTACGTATGTAACTGTTGTTCCCTGAGAAGGGAACGAGACGCTGCGTCTCTCTTGCCATACTTCCTGCGTCCATGTAATGCCATCTTTGGCAATATTTCAGATAGTGATATACTTTCTGGCTCCTGCGTCACCCTGTCTTTGTCGTAAAGCCTCACCATTGGTTGAATTTGATACACACATTCAGATGCACTTACCCCTGGAGGCGTCCCCAAAGTGTCACTGCAGTGATGCAGCACGAGTTCCCTTAAAAGGGAACTGTAACAATGTATCTTAAAAGGTAACACAATGTAACCTTGCTCTCACTTGAAATGTGTCCCCACATTTAGTCCTTGAATTTGAGGGTATTAGACCTGGAAAGTCCTTGAATTTGAAGTTAACAAGGTGTGGGAACCCTGTTGCCATATACTCGCATAATCTCATGCGTAATCAAAGTTTACTGTTAAGGGAGTGTCTTGCGTGTATATTGTATATAGTGTCTCTTTAATCATAAACAGTTTTGACACGTATGCAGCGGTCATTTATTTTGACACAGGATCTTTCAACACGCAGAACACATATTTTGGAAAAGGGAACCACACACATGATACTCTGAACACTTATTTTGAATTAGCGCCCCTCGGATGAGCAGTCACGAGCCGCCACTGTTGGAACCGCTGTGGTACGGTATGAAATTCGGACGCTGTAACAAGAAGGCTAAAGCCCATGAGCTTTAACATCTGTCGCTAGAGCACTTCTTAAGGTTGAGGAGTGAGGTTTATTATTTGAAAATACAACAATAAATAGTCTGACATCTTGTCTAAGTAGGTATATATAGCCTAGGAAATAGTCTGTTTGGTGATGGACTTTTGACCTCTTTTTTGTTTTCCTGTGTCATCCTGGGAGTTCCCCTCGATCCTAGTTTCTGCTGTCTCAATCTCAATAGTAATATTTCTTAGATTTGTTTTGTGACGGACCTGTTAAATATGATATGCTGCTTGGAATCCATTTCATTCATTATTTGGCTGTTTTCGCGCTGAAATAGACTATTGATGCTTGGCGACATTAAGAAAATCCGGCCAAGGATTATAAATGGATTATGACATAACTTACAGTAGACTCGGTATGATCTATTGGGCTGACAGTAATACTCCTTTCATGATTTTACTGTTGTTTGCACTATTGCGTGATAGTGTTTTTACTTACTGTATATTAAATCATCATGTATCAATAATCATGAGAGGATCAATTTGGTCCCCATCTGGGATAAAAAATAATCAGAGGCAGGCATGTACAGTAAAGAGCAAAGAAGGATAATCCTCCTCATCCCCCAGCAAATCATACATTAGTAAAACATTGAACAATCTTTATTTTCTTTCAGCTTCACATCCTGGTGTCTCCCAAGAGTGTTAAACTAAATGTGGACTGCCAGGAAGTGGCTGAGAAAGAGATGAAACCAAGAGGAAACACATCGACGGATGGATATCAAACGCTCGGCAAAATGTCCAAATCTATTGGACCTAAAGGGGAATCGGCAACAGTGAGTTCAAACTAATGACATGAACTTAATCCATTAGATGATATTTGATGTACAGTTAAGTGGACCAATGAGATTTATCACATTATCACAGACATTTCCAAACAACAGAAATTTGTTTGTATTTAACTATCAAAACATGCATTACATTGATTTGAGAGCTAAATGCTTTTGGTCTTTCTAGCCTGGATCCTTTTAGTAGGGCGCCTGAGTCCCGTATTGTTTGAAAATGCAAAGCATTTATGAAAAACACGTGTAACATCCGTTTTCTCTCTGGTCATCAGTTCCAACTCCAGATGTTTGACATTGTGTGCAGTCTCGGCTGGACCAGCAGAGACAGATGTTGTGACCTTCCTTCAATGGTAAGAAATTACTTAAAGAAAGATCTAGAGATCAGTGTTAAAAGCACAAACATTGGGTTAAATTTCAAGTAGGGGTGACCTGTGGAAACCACACTGATGTTTAAGGTTCACACCACGTCTTTCATCAGTGTGGCTTTAAGGGAGACGCTCGACCCCTTCAGGGTTTCTCCAGAGGTCGGTACACAGTCACTTTTGATGACTGTGTACATGTTAGACTCCAACATCTACAAATAATGTGGCAGTACATTTCTGATCCAGATGTATTCAATGCATCTCTGTTTACCACATTTAAACAAGACATGTAATGTGCTTAACAAACAATTTGCTATTGTTAGCTCACTTCCCATTGCACTCAGTGTTGGGGGTAATGCATTAGCCTGGTGCAACCAGACTCTCGTACATTCATTTCATTTGTACAGAGAGTCTGGCCACGCTCCATTGCAAAGCGTTACTTCCGTTAAGGAGGGTCCTCTGTTGAAGTTTAAAACTATTGGATCTGCCCAGAGTCACTCTGAATCTGCCATAACCAATTTGGTCGTGACGTATGTCACTCAGTCTGGCGCACGACCTCAACGTCTGCGTTCTTAGCCACTCCCCGCTGTTCGCTGATTGGACCTGCAGATTGGAGAAAACGAAACTCTACACAACAGTCCCAGATGTTGCTCTGAAGCAAAATGAAAATTAAGCGGAAGAACGTAGGAGGGCGGAGCCAGACTATTGACGCATTACAAATAACGTGCATTACGTAATAATATTACTTTTTTGAAGTAACGAGTAAAGTAATGCATTATTTCTTTAAATGTACACATTAATATTTGAGTTACTTTTTTCAAAAAGTTAATTTTTTTATTAATTGGACTCAATTAAACTAAACGTAGTACCATTATGCTGTGTGGGAGCAGTTTGAGTCAGAAACTGAGATGGTAGGCCAGAGTTCGACATTTTTTGTGATGAAATATGCAATTTCTGAATGCAAAACTTTTCAGTCATAAAAAACATCTGCAAGGCCTGAAAGAGATCAAGCCTCAGCCAAGAAAAAGTAACGCAAAAGTAACTAAAAAGTAACGTAAGCATTACTTTCCATTAAAAGTAACTAAGTAACGCAATTAGTTACTTTTTTGGGAGCAACTTAATATTGTAATGCAAAGTCACTTTCCCCAACACTGCTCTTTATACCTCTCTATTTTAAAAAGGTGCAATGGTGCGACAGTCAGAGGTTTTCTTTGTGTTTTCAATACAGCGAAGATTCCCACGACTGAAAAAAAACCATGCATGTACTGATGCAAACCATGAAGACAGCTGTGTTCTCAAAGACTTTCTTTTATTTATTTAGTCTCCATAAGCAAATAATTAAAGTCTTTGAATGTACTCTTGGGATTTTAGTCAGTCAAAACACATTGAGTGTTTATAACCGAGTCTTCTGCCCACATACCCAAAGCCGAAGAGAGGCATCAATATGTCCAGACCGATGAAGTTTATAAGTCATCAAAGACATGGTGTCTGGAAGAAAATAATACTTTGCTTTAGCAAAACCCTAAATCAACACAAAATAGACCCTTTATTGCATAATAATTTATCAGTGCATGTTATTTCCAAGAGTATTAATGTTGTTTTAATAATCCTTCATTACAATAGTTTGCTCCACCTTAGTAAGGCTTTTCTTTATGGCTGATAATCTCTGTTTAATACCACAGACAGTACAGTCTCTCATAAGTCTTCTCTATAGTAATGCAATAAAATAATACTGTATCGTGTCAATGTGATTTAGGAACAGAAATGTTAGTGAATAATGAGAGATTTAAAAATAAAACATTCCCATTGGGTTACATAAAGAGCTGGACCTTCAGCCTCAATGCTTTATAGTTTACAGATAATTGACTTCATTCTGGCCTCACACTTGAGCTCAATTCGGTTGTCACTTCACTTTTTGATGTCCTGTACACACACAGTTGAGTCATTTACATGAGTGACAACCACAATCTATTATTGAGTTAACCGCATTTGCAGAAACGCTGCGTAGTGTGTACAAAACTGAACAACTAGTTGTTTATGAGGTATTTCCATATGCATCATAGACATGACAGGTCTCTCTTCTGATAAAAATCCTAGATGGAGAAAATGACTTTTGTATGCACAGTGCAGGAAATTGCATAATTGCCAGTGAAGAATAATAACCTAGCTCATAATAAACCAAATCAATCCAAATGATTTACCTTCAAATATTGCAACCAGCAGCTTTTTACTTTAATAACAACAAAAACTTGACCACTTCATGAGCGTCACTTGGTTAAGCCAAAAAAGTCGTAAACATGACAACACTGCGAGCCAATACAGTGGTTTAATAAAATTGCAGAACATAAGGCCGATTTCACGTCACATATTTTCGGTGCCCATGTCAGCACGCGCTGTAATATTTCATTCAAAGCAGTGAATGGAAACCACACAAGACAACAGAAGGTTGCTATCCCGAATGAAAATTAACCATGCAGTTACTGTTGTAAAACCACACTGTAAAATAATGCAGCATTTTTGTCAAATTAACATAATTTTTTAAAGTTAAAGTAGCATAAAAATATAAGTTAAACAACTTCAACTTGTTTTTATAAGTTATGTCAACTATTCACAGGTCAAAACTTAAAATAGTAAGTTGAATTGACTTGCAAAACAAAGTCTTTTTTTACAGTTCATGTTACCAAATAATTTTCGTAAGGGATGATTTATTCTGTCAATCATCATTGCGTTTAAATATAAGGAGGAATCAGATGCAGACTGTCTGATCTATGACTGATTGATAACATAAAGGTCAAAACCTTCTTGAACTTACTTCGGATTTGACATCGGTATCAATGATGTAGATGTAAACAGAAATATAATATTCTGCTTCTTAGTGAAAGCTTTAGTAAAACGCAGCTTTATTTTCTTTCATAATCAATTATTTAGCTCATAGTCATCTTTATAGTCTATGAAACACTTCACATTGGTTCAGATCCTTCAGTCTTCAGGCTTTTTTTCTGGTTAAACACTAAACAGATTTTCATTCCCTTTAAATGCCTTTCAAATCATATATTTCTTTCTGTAATAAAAGTCCAATCCGTCTGTACATTTCAAAGGATTTTTATTCTTTCTGATCTTCTCTTGTTTGTTTTGCTTTGATTCAGAGAGATGAATCTAAGTGTCCATCTCTTCCTAATGCCTGCACCTGCACCTCAGACAGCTCAGGACCTCCGGGCACTCAGGGGCCAGTGGTGAGTACATCACTCAAACTTATGTAGTTCAAATCGATTACGAAGACATCTGAGCAATGATTGTTATTATTTGATTCAAATTTAGTTTCACAGTAGCTTCCTCGCCACTGATTGATTGACAGGTGGAAGTTGTGTCTGTAATCTCTTGACACGTTTTCTTTCCCAGGGTGCACCTGGAAGCAAAGGACCAAGAGGTGAAAAAGGAGACAGCGGTTCGATTGTGAGTACCTACTGTTGACTTATCTTATTAAAGCCATTGTAGATCTAAAGACGCGAGTAGCTGTTGATATTATTCTGTACATCTCTTCAGGGTCCAGCAGGACCGCGGGGTGAAATGGGTTTGCCCGGTCCGATGGGCCCACCAGGACCACAGGGCCCAAGCGGGCGTTCCATCCCAGGCGAAGCTGTAAGTCTCTATAACATCTTACTTGTGTTTTCATTATATATCTGTTATGTCATCTCACAGTCAGATGTCAGTAGCTGACCATAAATCAGTCCTGGGTTCCTCCACACACTGAACAGGAATTATTGAGGCGATTTATTATCCCGGGAGGTTTGTGGTGAAGGCATAATTATGGCAGCGAGCTGTGGATTCAGCATTCCTTTACATCTGGGAGCTTTACGCTCATCAGACCTCTCATAAACTGCCTGATCCTGCTGCTAACACACAAATCTTTCTGGATTTCCTCCGGCGAGCAGCACTTTGAGGATCTGATCGTTCTCACCATTGGGGATTTGAACTAATGGCCGGCCAAACGTTTAGACCTCATTACTTACGCTCGTGCTATGAACACGGACGATACCTCAAACTATGCAACTTGTTTTCCAAGCTGTTTATACTAGAGCCAAAAAACATTCACTTTGCGACCACACAGAACACCTTAGCAACCACCTAGCAACAGCATCTCTTCAGAAAATAGGAAAACCCATCACATAGTGTCATTTGACCAATTTTAGATTTTGATACCATATGAAAGCTGGCTTCAAGCCATTTCCAAAAATGTTAACTTGTCTAAAACAAAAGTTATAGCTATCTGAAGTCTAAAGAGAGGCAATAAAGCACAACAGTCAAGTGTTACAAGTAAAGGTCATTTTACTGTGGTATAAGACTTATATTAGTTACAGTACATGTTGTTAAAGATACAAAATGGTCACTTTGAGAAATGCAACACTTGAAAATATTTTAACATTATTATTATAATGTCTGCACCGCATCTATAGACTTTTATTGTATTTTACTGTTACTTTTAGTAAAGTTTTACTTTAACACGGGGGGAAAGCGTGACAAAAGGCTTCCAACACATGCTCTGGTCTTGCATAAACATAATTGTCTGGTTCGCAGAAGGTTATTTGCATAAGGCGATCTGATTGGCTGACGCACGCGTTAGGGATTTAAAGTTGAGAAATGTTCAACTTCTTCCGCGAGCAATGGCACTGACGCAAAGTTGACGGATCCACAATTCAGTTCGGCAGCGCATACCGTCACCCATTAAAAGTAAATGAGAAGCATTAACGCTTTCCCCATGGGTGAATGTACTGTTAATGTTTAGATGGCATGACTATTTTACAAACATTCAATTAAATTCAATTCAATTTATTTATATAGCGCTTTTCACAATAGTTAATTGTTTCAAAGCAGCTTTACATTAATAGAAGCAGTGGAAAGCACAGAAAAACGACAGATAGCACAACAAAATACACGATAGCATAAGCAGTTAAATTTGCTGCTGCTATGACTCAACATTATAAGCGAGCGTATTACTAATGTAACGTCTAGAAGAGGAAGCTAAGTTAAGCCCAAGAAGGCTGCCTCCCCGAGTTAAAAAAACCCCTAGGAGAAAAAAAACCCGGGCTTTTTAGCCGAGGAAAAAAAGTCCTAGGAGGGTAAAACCCTTGAGATATATATATATATATATATATATATATATATATATATATATATATACACACACATATAAACGGATAAGGAGATTAAGCGGGTTCTGCCGGTGATCGTTGGTCAGGCATCAGCTGGGCATCACGTTGAAGGACGGCCAGTAGATCAGAGGTGTGCCGACTTTCACATCTACCGGAACTGGGTCTGTTTGTCTCATTGTCCTCCATAGCAAACACATCACATTATCAGCATGACAGTAACATAACTAGGGTATCTTCATCAGGACTCCTCCTCTTCAGTCTCTGATCCTTCATCTCTTGATGTGAAATAGTCCATTATAACATTGTTTAGGGCACTGACATCATCAGGATTGATTAGACAGCTACTAGTTTAGACTCGTTGTGTGCTCCGCAGTCTTATGTTTACTTTGTATAAAAAATGCCATAGTCTACACGACTGGTCAAGTTGTGCATTGTTACACCTTCTACAGTCTATAGGTTATGTGGTTTATTTTGATATATGAACTGTTTTTGTAGTGTTAAGAGAGCAATGAGCGACAGTGTTGCCAGATGTTCAATAATTTTCATATTTGTACCATAATTTTGACTTCTGTACAATCAATAATGAAAATAATCCCATAATGTACAATCATTTCTTGATTTTTTTGACACTTCAATATCATAGTGCTTTTATACTCATTGATCTAGCTGTGAATCCTACGTCTACAATCACAATTGTGAGGAGAACTCAAATGCATTTACACAAGTCTTCAATCTCTTGGTTTTGGCTAGAAGGGATACAGCTACAACTTAAACCACGCAAGATGTTGAGTTTAGGCTTAGGTTTGGGGGTAGGATTAGTCTGAAAACAGCGGTCCTGACTAAATGCTATACAGCTATGGCCGAAATCCCATGAAGTGTTGGGTTTAGCGTTAGGTTTGGTGGTAGGATTAGGATAAAAACAACGCTCACCCAGCAAGATTGCACAAGATTTCGTTGGTTGCTGTATCCTTTATAGCCACTACTTAATCTCTTTTCACATTACGTCTTCTCGGTCAATCATCATGGAGAATGATTCTCTCTCAAGAGTTAACATTCCCGCCGCTTAGGTCAGTAGTTTCTAGATGGTTGTTTTGACCCTCCCACTAAGGTACATCTAGTTATTTATCTACTGGGGAAATCTGCAGGCTATCAAAAGTTGTTTGTGTAGATAAATAGCTGTATTCTGCACATTTGACTTGTGTGCGATAATTTTCTCACAAATTCCACAATTTTGAGCTTCTGGTACAATCCTTGGACTTTTCCAATCTGGCAACACTGATGAGCGACCTCGGTGGTCCAGGTGTGTTAAAGACGCGGTCTTTTCAGCTTGTCACTATAAATCGCTGTTTGCACTAAACAAGCGAATTTTGCCTAAATATTTTCAGAGATGATAGACATGTTATATGTTATAGAATATTAATTGAATGAAAATCCAATTTTGATAAAAAAGTTACATTTTAGTTATTTTTCTGAAAATGTTCCAGCGCGACATCCGACGGGTTTTCCCAAAATGCATCGCAAATGTATAAATATCTCATCATCTTAATCATAAGCTGATCCAAACTGATGTTTTCTCTGTGTTTTATTCCTGCTCAGGGTCGTCAGGGTCCAAAGGGAGATCCGGGTGATTCTGGCTTACCTGGACAGAAAGTAAGTGTTGATCTGGAGTTCAGTCTGTGTTTTGGGAGGGAGACGGGAGGATTATTTGTGTCCTGTTTTGCTACCCATTTGGATGAGCTTCATGTGGTTAATGTTAGGTCGTAATTCAGTGTCCTCGGGCTGGAGAAGAGGCACAGCTTAAACTATAGTTGTAGATCACAAGTCTCTGACACTTTAAACTCTCTGGTTTCTGTTTGGGTTCGGAGAGCTTGGGAAGCGAATGGCTTGGAGTGTTTTTGTTCTTAAAAAAGCAAATTAGCACATTTGATTATTTGAAGCTTCATTCATACTGGAATAACTGCTACAAATAAAACAACAGAAACAATATTTGGTACATATGTAAAGAAATATTCCACTTTCATCTCTATAATTTACTCATCCCATGTCATCCAAGATGTTTATATCTTTCTTTGAGAAGAAATCAAGTTTTTTTAGGAAAACATTCCAGGATTTTTCTCCATATAGTGGACCTCAACCAGTTTTCAGTTTCAATGCAACTTTAAGGGCTCTAAACGATCCCAACCAAGACAAAGGGGTCTTATTTAACGAAACAATTGTTATTTTGGTATTTTTAACCACAACTTCTCATCTTGCGCTAGCCGTGTGTTGCGCCGGCGTGACCTTATATGTTGCGTAATCTCGTGGAAACGCATTACATATGTGAAACGCACACTTGCAGACCATTGTAAACAATAAACTGGTAGTTTCACATACATCATGCGTGACCTTTCCACATGATTACGTAATATGTAGGTCACACTGGCGGGGCACATGGCTGGTGCAAGATCGCTTTGTTAGACTAGACCCTTATTGAAACTCTAAACTGTTTTTTACAGTTTTTCCTCCAAAAACTTAATTTCTTTTTGACTAAATAAAAAAGAAATAAACATCTTGGAGGACATGGGGGTGAGTAAATCATTTTTTATGAAAGTGGAGTAATCCTTTAAATACTATATAGTGCGTCAGTGATGATAAGATGCACAAGGACCCATGTTTAACCTGAGGTGATTTTCTATAAAGTTAGATGTGTATTGAGATTCTGCAGAAGTTCTCCTGATGTGTTCCTCAAAAAAAAAGAAGATCACAAGGCTTTGTTTTTTTAACCAGGCATGACTGGCAATGACTTTGCTTTTTCCATTTTAGATATACATGTTTGCACTTGTGTTGTGAATATACAGCATGTTATTATTTCATCATCATTTCTTCAGGAGAGACGGTGATACTTGATCTGTTCATGTTGAGAGGGGCGGGCGGGCGGCCCTGCAGGTGACCGCGTTGCTATAACAACAACATGCGTTTAATGACTTGCAGAGAATGCAGTCGAGGTTTATAACGGCCAGTAAAACAGATCTGGAATAAATTAAGTACCCTGTAAATTTAATGCCAAGACATCAAAGCATACGAAGAGAAAGAGAGAGAGATCTTTTTTGGGGGAAATTGTTTGTGTCAAGTAATTTAATTTGTTTAGTCGGAGGTAAGCAACCTGTGCTAATATGAAACTGCTGTAAGTCTGACTCTTATTTTCTCTCTTAGGGTCCACCGGGACCGGCCGGTAACATCGGACCCGCTGGGCCCGCTGGTATACGGGTGAGTGGTGGTGACACTTGAGCGCACATACTGTACACATAATCACACGCTTTTATACGAATCAGCCATTATACTGAAAATGTTATAGATGAGATCAATGTGCCTGTATGTTGTTAATGCAGGGACCCCCAGGAAAGGAGGGCCCGGTGGGACCCAGAGGCCCTCAAGGACCCATGGTATGTTCTTCAGTTTCTGGGGTGGTGTTAAATTGGTTTGGTTTTGCTCAGATGTGACACTGTATTGTTTTGTAGACATCTGTTCTTGTGATGATCAGAGATTTCATTCTGTTGCTCAGGGACCTCCGGGAGCCCCTGGAATGACGGGACCCACTGGAAAAGAAGGAAATACTGGAGATACCGGTGCTCCGGTAAGAACACTCTGCTTGGGGTTTTTGTGCGACCTGTGGGTTAATCAGACATACATCTCAATGGCACACATAAAAAGATCTGCGGTAAAATAAACATAGCCGTCAGAAAGGATAATCACAAATATCTCAATTGTTAATTAAATGGAAGCAAATGGATATTTTAAGATTTTACCGTGGTAATCTTGTGCGTCTATTATCTGGAGCGTTCCAACTATTCAACTCAACTTAAGTGAGCATTTCTCATGGCATAAAACGATAATCTTATAACAATTGACTAATTTGTGGATTATCATTTCAGAATTTCTTAGACAAACGTAATATTTAATAGTAATTATAAAAATAAAAGTGAGCTTCGTTGAGTGACCTATCAGCAATAGTTGTTATGTTATTCTCTCTGTATGAATTTACAGACTAACAGTTTTTAGTCAACAAATCCAACACAGCAGTTTTAATCCAAACACACCTCGACCCTACTATTGACCTCTCTTTCCTAAAATAATCTAGTTTAACAACAAAGAGATAATTCTCACTCCACACTGTTTGTCATTGGATAAATATTAGCGCTGCATAACGATTAATCGCAACTAATCATATTGACATATTGTTTTTATTTATATCGTATGTGTATGTTGTGTATAATAAGTATGTTTATATAAACACACTCATACACATGGATTTATGTATTTAAGAAATATTTACATGTGTATATACATTTCTATATTTATATTGTATAAAAATATGAATACTTATAATATAAATTTTTTCTTCTTAAAATTATTTATGTATGTGTTTGTGTTTATATATACATAATTATTTTACACAACACACACATACTGTAAGATGTAAACAAAAACTTTTGTTCTTCAAACGATAAGTTGCGATTAATCATTTTGATTAGTTGCGGCGACTAATCGTTATGCAGCCCTAATAAATATTTACTTATTGAAATGTATGGGGTGCTTTCAAACATAAATGAGGACAAAATGTATGTGATGTATGCCAGCCTATTGAAAGAGAAATCTTGTTTGTACGTCTGCAGGGACCTGTAGGTGTTAAAGGAGATAAAGGAGAAAGAGTGAGTGATTTTTGTCTTCTCTGTACTCATGTATTCATCGTTTCACAATAAACAGACTTAGATTGACGTCTTGTATTGCTTCTGTCAGGGAGACATTGCGTCTCAGAGCATGATGAGATCCATCGCACGACAGGTCTGCGAGCAACTGGTCAACGGTAATTCGGGTCAAACTGTTTTTTTACAATAACCCCTCATGAATTCATTGTGTTTTTATTGTATTGTTTTATTGTAACAGTTAGTGTTCAGTGCGATGCATTTTATAATAATCCACATTTCATGTTGTATTTTTTCTAAAGGGCAAATGGGTCGATTTAATGAAGTGATAAACCAGATCCCCAATAACTATCATAGCAACTCACCAGGGCCTTCTGGCCCTCCCGGACCTCCCGGACCCGAGGGACCACGTGGAGAGCCCGGTCGGATAGGCAGAAATGGTCTTCCAGGGAATCCAGGTTTACCCGGTAGTCAGGGAGAAAGAGGTACCGGAAAGAACAACCGAAACCATAACATAAACATTAACCGAGCCAAAAACAGCTGTGAGATTTTATTCAGTAACCCTCATGTCTCAGCGGAGCTGTGGTTAGTTTGGATGTCTGCCCTCACTGTATACTTTAGTACATATGTAGAAATATTGATGGGTAAGATCTTTTTGCACCGTTATGTGATTTGCATAATTCTTAAAGTGAATCATGTGCACAAGCAATAGAGAGTTTGCAGGTACGTGATTCAATCTTTCTGTTTATTCCCCGATGAGTTCATCAACTGTTTCTCCAGCCTTCTAGTCGTCTGCAGGACGCATTGAGAAATCGTTCAGAAAATGCGGGCAACATGTGTAATCATGTGTAATCATGTTGCCCACATTGCCATTAATGAGAAACAGTGCTATTCACTTACAACGTCTATCAGCCTCTGAGACACACCTCATGAGTGTTAGCATGATTTACAAGAATTCATGCTTATAAATCAACTAAATGATTGTGTGCACTTTTATCTTGTGTGTGTGTGTGTGTGTGTGTGTGTGCACTTTTGTGTTGTGCAGTGTTGGGGAAAGTTACTTTTGAAAGTAATGCATTAAAATATTAAGTTACTCCACAAAAAGTAACTATTTGCGTTGCTTAGTTACTTTTCATGGAAAGTAATGCTTACGTTACTTTTAAGTTACTTTTGCATTACTTTTTCTTAGGCTGAGGCTTGAGAGAAGTTTTGCATTCAGAAATTGCATATTTCCGTCGCAAAAATGTCAAGCTCTGCCCTGCCATCTCTGTTTCTGACTTAAAATGATTTATAGTCGTGTGTAAGCTCTACGCCGTAGGTTATCCGTAGCCTGTGCAGAAATGAGCCAAGTTGAGAATTGATTTAAGTCAAACTGCAATAAAAGTCGCTGTTTATTTACGTCCATCATTGCTGGTCTTCTCAAATCACACACAACAATCTGCAGTTTTTTCTTCGTTTGTGGGTTAACTTGCCAAGCGCTTCTTCATTGATGGTCGTGCTGCTACTGTGGTTACACGCGTGGATACTGCCTACCAGCGGTCTGGGCGTGTGTTGGCACGTCGACGTGGACGACGACGCAAAAGTATAAATGAAAACCGACGCAGATCCTACGCCGTAGGACCTACGCACAACTATAACGAGCCCATTAGCTGTGACGCTCAGTGTGTGTAATTCTACGTTAATATGTAAGGAATAATTGACAACGGGCCGTTGAATTATTAGAAAATAATGCACACCCAACACTGCATAAGGACTGGAGTCAATTATTCTCCTATACCATGGTTACCACAAACATCTCTCTGGTGCCTATTTTTAAGACATTTGACAGGTCAGGTGTGCGAAAAAATAATGAACACCCATGGAACATTTCTCAACCAATCAGAATAAAGCAGTCAACAGGCCCGTGGTATAAGTTTCAGTTTAATTCAGTACATTACTTTTTTATCCAATTAATTCAACTGAAAAGTAACTTGCATTACTTTTTTAAAAAAGTAACTCAAATATTAATGTGTACATTTATAAAGTAATGCGTTACTTTACTCGTTACTTCAGAAAAGTCATATTATTACGTACTTGTTATGGTGTTGTTTGTGTGCACTTTTGTGTTGTGCGTGTGTATGCACACTTGTGTTGAGTGCAAGTGGGTGCACTCTTTTGTGTTGAGTGTGTGCACTTTTGTATTGTGAGTTGAGTGTGTGCACTCTCGTCTTTGTGCTGACACTGTTGTGTTTGTGTGTGTTTACATTAGGACCAGCTGGAGAGAAGGGTGATCGAGGGAGTCCAGGCATTGGAGAGAGAGGACATAGAGGGCCTCCTGGGCCACCCGGTGTGTTTCACAAAAACAAACAAAGAGACACTTAGGCCCAATTCCAATTCTATTTTATACACCTCACCCCTTGCCCCTTGAAACAGAGTGAAAGGGGAAAAGTTAAAAATATTCTGCTAAGTAATGGAACACCACTACTGCACCGTCATATGACATCATATACGTCCTACGTCAAAGTAGATGCAATGCTTATCACAAACTTAAAAAATACCAACTTCACCTGTGGTCATAAAAGTTTAGTAACACCCTTAAAAAGTTACCCTGGAAACCCAAAAGCAGTACACCACACACCCCTCTGAACCAGGACACGATCATAGTGTGGGAACAGGGACGCAATTGCGCTCCAGAGGTTAACATTTGTCTATGTTTCTGTACTATTGTGCAATTAGTAACGTGGGATATGTTTGCAAACTTTAGCGATTTTTATGCGGATTTTTCTTTTAATTACATGACTGTACATATAAACACAAGATTAAATGTAACACAAAACAAATGATTATTTGTCATTAAAAACTTTATTAAATGACTTGAATTATACTCACATAAGCAGCTATTTTGGAAAATGTATTACTTCTTTTATTTGAAGTGAGGTCATGAAAAATCTTCGTTTGAAGCATAGACTGTAAAAAAAAAAGATGGACGACGCCCATTTGCTCTCTTCCATTGGTAAAAAGTGAAGCCGTCAGTGTCCCGATACGGCGCTGACATCTTGGGTCTTGAGTCTGCGCAGTAGCGATTTCGGGATCAGTCCTGCGCAGTAGTGAGCAGGAAGTAAAGCCGCGGAAGCAAGGCCCCGCCCTCGCTCTCATAGAATGCACATTTCACAGCTGTCAATCATGACATCACACCACCATTTTTATATCATTAAATAACTAATTAAGAACTGTTGGTTGGGTCGAGACGTTTTGGCTTCACTTTTCAAGGCTTGTGCGGCACGCAACTAAAAGATAATTGGGAAATCGCTAGCCCTTTATGTGGACACGCTAAACGGACAGATAGGGGGACGTGTAGGGGTAGAAATGGAATTGGGCTTTACTTAGCTTTTATAAAAGACTTATTAAGTGTTAAGTGCTAAGGCAAACTTCACTTCTGTTTTTCACATTTCTGTTTTGCAATGCAGAACAAATAAGATGAGGGGATCTCGTGGGAACCTTTTAAAAAACCTTTTTCTGTCCCTACAGTATACAGTAGCTTACCAACTTTCTTCTCAATCCTGCAGGACCACCAGGCGAATCGCGAACCGGCCCTCCAGGTCCATCCGGTTCTCCGGGCAATCGCGGTCCACCCGGTCGCAACGGTGTCGCTGGTATACGAGGTCCGCCCGGTCCCTCCGGCTACTGTGACTCCTCGCAGTGTGTCGGCATTCCCTATAACGGTCAGGGATACAGAGGTACGTCCCTTTTGGTTCCAGCTGTGCCGTTGCTATTGACTGAGCATTAATGGCATGCGGTAGAGTAACATAGTGCATGAATTCAGCTGTATCAGATGTAGCTTTGGTTTCTGATTTCTTAGAGATACATTAAAGAATATGAGGTTAGATGGCATCATGACTGTGTCCTAACCAGGTTCGGCTTGATCAATCAATTCCAACTGCGACTACGACCAACGTCGTTCACTTTGCTTTACATAACTTGCGATCATCCTTTCAATATAGACATAATTAATTGATTTATTTCTGTGTATCTTTTATAAAATCAACAAAATCTATATTGGCTAGTCTCCAGTTAGGACACGGTTATTTACCGGCCACATCTTAACCTCATTTTCCAGGTTTCTGTACCGTTTGGAAGCTCTTTGAATTCTAACCCCCAGTTTTCAAACTGTTCCAGGTTCATAATCTTTCTAAAGCACCTGTGCTGCTTACACTTTGAAATCCTGAGAAAGTCACATGTTATTGGGCTCTGTGTGCGGATAACCTCCACGGAGATGAATAAAGCAACGCTATTGAATGAAAACAAACAAACCTAAACAAACCCAAACAGCTAAAAGACATTACGAGCGGATGGTACTAACCACAACTCACAGCCACGGGCATCAGTGACGGCAGCCAGAACGACCCGAACGAGCTGCTGCAGTCCACCGGACGCATGAATAAAACCCTACAACAAATACTAACCAGGTGGATGTGTAGCCAGAGCGACAGTCATTAAGAAAAGCATGTTAAGTCAACCGTTTCTGTATATCTGTAAATAAACTAATCATGCATAGTAAATCAACCCCTAGACCACTAAAGCCGGTAGTTTTTAACCCTTTGTAGTGAGCTTGTGTGTTCTTCTGCTTGCCGATCTTAGTAATCTGCTGCTCCGGGCCGATATATATATTTTATACGTCGGACCTTGGAGATTTTCTCTGTCTGTTTCCATTAGCTAAGATCAGTTTCAGTGAGGTCATTTCTCCTTGACTTGACTGTAAGTAATGTTTTGCATTCATATGATTGTGGTTGAATTCTTCATTCTAGTTGTCATGTTGGTGTTATACATTACAGAAGAATTTAACCACATCATGGCTGTTAGCTTTGATAGACGAAGGTTTCTCTTAAATGTCAGTGTGTTTGTAGGGGGGGTCCAAAAAGTCTGAGACTTAAAAGTGAGGTTTAGGATTTTGGGGCATTTTTTATTGAAACGCACAATATGCTGTTTAAAACATTTTAAAAATATGCATAGAGCTCCTTTGAATGTCATCATTAAAGCTCATTGGTGACCAGGATGTTATGAAATTTTTTAGTTAAACTTTGACTTTATGTTGATAATATAGAAAGTTTTTTTTTTGGTCTCAGATTTGGATCCCTCTGTATGATCTACACTGACCTTTATAATTCCTCGTCTTTGCACTTCCCCTCATTTGATTGTATTCAGAAAGGTAACGCTCATATTTTACTTGCACAATGATACTGATACACGATTGGTCGCTGCCGTATTCCCAAGCAGAACAGTTTCCACCCGAAGCCGAGCGCGTAGATCCCGTCTCCGGAGAAGATTTCGAGATTTCCCCTCACCAGCGGCGTAGGAGATCACAGACAGACACCGGCTCCTAAAGGATAGTGTGATGAAGGGCAAAATCCATTGGCTTCATGTCGTTTGTTTCTTGACGTTCCAGTGTCCTGTACAGTTCATTTAACCCTTGGCATGAATCTCATAACCTCACAGCTTCACGTTTGTACTCCATCGCTTGTAAAATGGCATTGAACGTTTGTCAGATTGCAGTCATTGATCTGCGTGCAGGTGAAAGGTGTTTGATAATTTATTAACATTGAAGGGTTTCTGAAGATCATCGCCTCTTCATCCTCATTTATGTCTCATACAAACTCACCGTAGTTATTCATTTCTGTCTTTAGCTGAAAGCTTTTCTTGTTTTCTTAACATCTGCTCTTCATCACAGTATTGTAAATCAAATATTGATCGTATGGGATGAACGTTTGATTTCACAGCGCAGTTGATTTTACCAAAGGTGGAATTGCATGTCTGTGGTGTATATTTACGATGTTTTGGTTTTATTTGAATTGTAGTGTGTTTGTTTTTTTCTTTTTTAATCCAGAATATAGTTGTTATAATTGTTGTTTATCATTATCAAATGCAGTCCGAATATGCGTGCAAGACTATAGACATAGTGTTGCTGCTTTATGTTCATTACTGCACATTGTGAATCCACAGCCTTATTTTCTTATTTATTTCTGAATCAGAGGAGGCATTTTTCAATAAAACTACTGAAAATAGAACGGTTTCTGCTATTTATTTTTTTCATTTAAAAAGTATGTTGCCAATGTGACAAATGACCCAGATTTATAAAGCGCAGTTCAAACTTTACAGGCGAAGTGCACAATGTTTGAAAAACACTTTGGGAAAGGGAGTCGGGCGACTACTAAAACACACTTCTAGCCAATCAGCAGTAAGGGGCGTGTCTACTAACCAACATCCTTGCCGGGGTTGCGTATGTGTGGGGCGGGTCTATTCTATTGGGGTAATGGTGTGTATGTTTAGGTGATTTCAAATATCAACATTGGCTTTCAAACATTGTGCACTCCGCTTTTAACCATAACCATAATGTTAACTATAACGATAACTATATTAGCGTCCACCCCACAATATGATTATGATAATTTTGTTAATTTGCTTGTGCGCTGCAAATCATTTACCTTTAATGGCATTAACTAATATTGTGAACATCCGTAATATTTCATAATATTGTGTACTTATAGCGGCTATAACCAGCAGATGTGCTGTGCTTTGCGTATCTCTAAACAGTGAATCTAGTTTGTGTAAACTACTATTTTATATATTTGTGTAGTCAATGTAGTACAATAAAACATTACATAATCGATTTCGCTGCAAGGCACTTTAAATTCAAATAGATCTGATTGATTGTCAATGTTTATCATTCATCAGTTGGGAAAAAAAATATTCGAAAGTCACCCCAATGATATCGTTCATTGTATATTTATAGTTATTCTCTTCAATATAGAAATATTTTTTAAGCTATATTTTAATCGTTATCGTGCATAGTGTGAACGGCACTTATGTGGGGCTACATTCTGACAGAAAGGTGATATTTCAGTGATATCTGTCAGGCTGTTATCAGTTTTCTTACAAGGCTGATTATAGATGCTAAAGATCACATAACACACACAGTTTCTGCCAATCTCATGTTAATCTTGAGTACCTATAGAGTAGTATTTCATCCTTCATATGTCCATGAGTTTTTCGTGCTATAAGATTTATAAACAGTCCTTGCAGAAAAACACAGTTTTTTTGTGATTGTTGCGGGCAAAAATGTAATGAAAATGCAATGAAATTGCGGCAACTTGCAAAAACTATTTGCAGCTTTTCAATGATGTTGAATTGTTCACGTCATTTCATAACGTTCAACAGGGGACATGACTGCGCTTGTGTGAAGTAAATGCAAAATTTTTCCACTTTCTTGTAAGATATATGTGATTCTTGCTATGAAAATGCGGGGATTATAAAATCATGCACGCCCCGCATATTTTGTGCACGGAAATCTGCAATTTATGCTGTGAAAGTGTAGCGTATTTGAAAAAAATGCGGCCCCCGAATAATTGGCTGATTATGCGTTGATTCATGCGATCACATACAGTAATTGCGTTTTTCTGGAGGGACTGTATAAAATACAAAACAGCCTTTCAGTTTTTTCCGAAAAAGGCCGAACTCTTGGAAGCTTATGGTGGGAGGAGATAATGAGTTATGAGGACAGCACAGCTATATGTTCATTTACGTTTATATGCACTTATGTGCCGATTGTAAACAAAACACTTTGATTTTGATTTACTTACCGCCTGTGGTTTTGACTCCTGAACAGGGTATTTTAACAATGAACAAATCTGGCATCAAACTGGGCATTGTTTGTAAAGCAATCGTCTCCAAAATGCAGGTAACAAACATTAACCCATTTACAATTACCTTGCTGTCTGGGGAAAAAACATCCTTTGTTGTCTTAAGACAGAGATACTTGGAAAGCTGAATAAGGTTTTTCTTCTCCTTACTTCCAAAAACACACTTTGTGTGCCATTGTTAATTCTTGATATATAACAAAGTTGTGTATGTATAAAGTTGTATAAATGATGAGCGCTCTCACTCTGATTGACGTGTGGGTGAAGTGCCCATAAAAGGAATAAGGGGTCCATGATACATAACAGTTAACCATGTTAAAAAAAACAGAAATACTCTGTTTCAACTGCTTTTTTAACACTTTGCATTTGTTTAGCATGAGGATTTAGCATAGTTAATTATTTTAATAAGACAGAATGCATGAAATAGCCCCCCCCATTTAAATGCTATAGATTTAAGAAAGAAGACTATTTGGCAGAATTTATGAATGACTTCATCAGATAATTTTGATATTTGAATGTTTTTTGTATTTCTGCAATGGTACTCATTATTTTAAGTTGGTAGATTATGTAATGCTGTGAGCTTTACTCAAGTATGTTGATCTGATCAGGGACAAATTCATCTGCTGCTCATTTTTGATTTGTTGTGGTCGACGCAAACCGAGAACTAATTTTCATATTACGAATATTAAATACGTCTGTAGAAAAAACGCCTTTCTCCCACGAGGAACCGCTTGAAGAACGAAGGGAAGCTTCTGTGAGGCACTTCACTGATTTATGGCCAAAGCGTTGCACAATAGCACTGACTTAATTTGGTTCAGACACACAGAAAATATGTGTCCACATTCAGCAGCTCATTTCAGTGATTTAAAGGAGAACCTCATAACTGTTGATCGTCAGCAGCGCTGCTCTGGAATTTCATTTGAAAGGTATGAATCAGAATCTGATGGTAGGACAGTGGACTTCTCTCACACATGCACTTTGAAGTTCATCCAGACGTGCCCGTCAGAGGAATGCTTTGGAAGAGAGGACTTGACCTTTAATGTCAAAATATAAAACATCTGATCTGAGTCTGACATTTGCTGAACATTTGCTGAATTAAACAACATCATGAGATGATGAGGATGTCCCCATTCTTCCTTTTACCACATGAATATACAAAACATGATCAAACAGATCCCCCCAAAATGAACTTTCTTACCCTTATGTTGTTCCAAACTTTCTATGAATTTTAGCAAATAGGACGCTTTAAAAATGCTGGGTTATTTTTAACCCAGTGTTGGATCAAAATGACAAGCACAGCCTTTGGGTTAAATGAACCCAGAAGATGTTTATATTTGATCCAACAATGGGTTAAAACAACCCAGCATAGGTTAAATTATAACCCAATTGGTCCCTTTTTGACCCAACGCTGGGTTGAAAATACCCAGCATTTGTAGTAAATTTGGAGATGAACTGAACACCACACATTATATTTAATATGAAGGCACTCCTGCAGAGAGTTTTTAGCAATGACGGATGCTTTCTGTGGACAAAATAAATGTTTCTCTTAGTTTTAAGGCATTTATTTGTTTTGTTCAAAATTGATGCAAAGGCCAAACATGAGTTCATGGAAAGAATAGAAGATATCTGGCAGCTACGATCATTTACACAACATCCGCACCGTTAGTTTCACTGTGGGGTTCTCTCCAATGTGAATTTTACCGTTTTTAAAGATGTCGTGCACAACACTGAGAGGTGAATGAAGGTGGGCGAGATCATCAACTTCAAAGGCCAAGAGTTACACAATCTACACAACAGGAAAAGTACCTAAACGTAGAAGCCGGCTTTACGGTCAATTAGCTGCCAATGTTTCATTGTGGATCGAGATCTTTCCTGCCGTGCAAACATCATCACAACTGACTGAACGGGTTACAAAAGGGCTCAGATTCAGCCATTTGGACTGACAGTAGCGATACGGGGTAAAACAATCTTAAACTTGTTTCATTTTTTTTCTTCCTTTAAATTACCTCAGAGACTCACATAAGCATTAAAGCATCTGAAACCGAAGCGTCAATGGTTTGAAAATAGGACAAAACAGTTGAGTAACAAATACAGTGACATGTTCACGGAAAAGGTGGTAAAATGTGTCAGTGTCACGGAAAACACTCACAAAATTATGTGACTATAGGTACATAATTTTGTTATACAGAGTTGGCTAGTTAATGCTACATGCTAGTTAATGCTACATGCTAGTTTATGCTAGTTAATGCTATATGTTAGTTACTGCTAGGGCTGTAACGATTAATCGTGTGTCCCATTAAAAATACCTGTCTGAAATCAATTCTGAATCGCAAGGCTGCGATTCTTTGTTTCTTGCATAGCTTGTGCGTGTACTACAGTACGGCATTTGTTTAATAGGAAGTCCTTATCAATCTAAAATCATTATGAGTCAGAGTTGATTATAAAGTGCATTTAAAAAAGCAACGATTGTTAAAAAAAATCATTCAAAATATTCTTTATTATCATGAAAATACCTGAAACAATTTGAAGAACAGCGATATAAATATTCCTGTAGACATTTCCTGGAATAGCATTTGTAATGGTACTTCTTCTGTGGCACAAAGGAATTTTCTGCACGAGAGCGCCCCCTGACTTTGGGATGTGCCGGGATTTCACCGTAATTCATTAAAATTCATTCATTGAGAAAATGCGCATTTGCACAATTAATTGTAACACCCCTAGTTACTGCTATATGCTAGTTAATGCTATATGCTAGTTAATGCTATATGCTAGTTAATGCTATATGCTAGTTAATGCTATATGCTAGGGTTTAGGCTGAAGTTCTACTATTGACGTTAACGTTTTGCAGGTCCATACTAAAAAAACACAAACTTACCACTCAGAAACGTCCATTAACAATCTCCAAACAATTGATTATTCCTCAAAATCTGATACAGACTCAAACATAAGATCTGTTTACACACACACAGAGAGCTACTGAAGGAGAAACGGCCAATCAGAGCAGAGCTCAACATTATTATTCATGACCCTTTCAAATAAGGTAATAATAGACCATTTCATTATAAAGACAAATCCTATATGGACATGAAAAACTGACTCTGGATCATTTTTGCACTTAATGAAGTCACAAACCTTCTATGTCAGAGAATAATTGAACCGATTATTACAATGCATTCTTTGGCACCTTTAAGGCTTGTTGGCATTTGTCTGATAAGTGTGAATGAGACTTTTGAGACTGTGTACTTAAGGAGTAGAAACATCAATTCATTTCCCAGATTTTCTCTCTCGTGTGAATTGAATGTGCTGGTGGGTGACTGTAGGGGATTCAATTCAGTACAAGTTTCATCT
Organism: Misgurnus anguillicaudatus; assembly: GCF_027580225.2. Lineage (NCBI taxonomy): Eukaryota > Metazoa > Chordata > Actinopteri > Cypriniformes > Cobitidae > Misgurnus > Misgurnus anguillicaudatus. Next base: position 37,282,781 of record NC_073354.2, on the reverse strand, counting down.
GTGGCACTTTTTACAATTTGGCATCGATGAGAAGCAGCTTTACATTAAAACATACCTGTATCAGTAAAGACAAGTGGGAGGTCCAGAAAAGCAAAAAGAATATTCATATATCATATATTCAACACATGTTTGTTTGAGCTTTAGAAATAAACCAAACTTAAAATTTGAAAAATGTGACTTCAGTAGCAGAACAGTGAGGTCACACATATAACAAGCATTCATTTAAAAGAAAACTGTCTGAGAAATGGCTTTGTGGTTATTTTAAAATGACTAAAGAAACTGATAGCTGTCATAGAGATTGATCATGAATGATTCACTGGTGTGAGCAGCAGATTTATAATCAAATTCTGCTCTGTTTACTTACTCAATACACATTTATGGTCTCTGTGTTCATGAACAATGCTTTACAATCATTTTTCTTCTGTAAAACACAAATTAAAATAGATGTAATATAATTCAATTGGGTTGCACTTACAGTACACAAAGTGTCAAAGAATCTTTTGGATTCAACGCTATCGATTACAACAGAAATCATCTAGAATTGTCGCTCAGTTTGTAAAAACACATTAACATCTACATGAGGTAAGACAATCTAACAGCAGAAAATGCATCTTATATATTTAAGCATGTCTTTTTGACATATTGGTGGCGTGATGTTGTACAGCCCCAGGAAAGCTTCTGTCAAGTTACAAAAATACGAAATGTTGTGTTCATGATCACCATGAAAGTTTAGGAATAGTGTGAATTCTTTAAAAAGAAGCTGAATAAAGAAGTCATGAAGGTTTTAGGAGTTAACCGTGCTTCTGGTGTTTGATGGGTGGTCTATAACATCCCGTCTCAATGAAATCACTCAGGGTTCATTTCCTCGTCATCCTGTTTTGGACTCTTCATCCAACAGACCTGCAGGATTTCTTCTCTGTTATGAGCCTTAACATCTGGGATGTGTGAAAGCCATTTACAACCAAATGCACGCACATGGGAGATAATAAATGAACGCTGATCAAATTTGGATTTTTGTGGGCTGTCTGCTCTCAGAGTCATCTGACCTTCACTGTCTCAACATCAGATGATGATAAATAACAGAATTGCTGAAAGTTATACTGTGAGCGAATGAGACATGGCTTATTTAGTGATGATAGACAATGTAAGCAAACACACACACCTGTAACAATGAGATGAGGGTCTTGTTTGAAATGACAGAATATCACACACTTCAATTTGATTGGCTGTGGCTGCTGGTCCAAGTCAACATGAATGAATCTCTATTAACATTTTATATTGGGTGTTTTACATTATGTGTGAAAACTTCTGGTTACTAACTCATCATACTCTTATTATAACAAAACATGAGCAGCAATCATCTCTCATTAGATTAGCCCACATTAGCAGAGTTTGGCTTTAATACTGTAGTCATTTTATGGTAAATGTAGTAATTTTGAAGGGTTGATTTAAACAGAAACTGATGTGTGATAATGCACTAATGATGGGTGAATAATGATCTGAACTACTCTTCGCTATGGTCCATTAAAAAAACTGCCTGAAGAGCATCTATACGAGCTATTAAATGTGTTAAAGTGCTGTATTTAAGACCCATAAACTCAGTAGTGAATGTCATCGTATCATTTGAGTTAACAAATCACTGCTGATTACAGAAAATGTGATATTTTATTGATGTTGGAAAGTAGTGGGCAGCCTTGGTGTTTAACCAGAATCTATAAACACTCACAAAATGATGTTTAAAGGTTGTTTATTTTGTTTAAGCATGTGTGTATTAGTACATGTTAAAGGGATAGTTCACTTTAAAATGAAAATTCTGTCATCATTTACTGATCCTCATGTTGTTCTAACCCTGTATGAATTCCTTTTTTCTGATTAATACAAAAGAAGATATTTTGAGAAATGTTGGTAAACACACAGCAGAAAGTGACCATAGACTTCCATAGTAGGAAAAAATATTTGGAAGTATTGTGATAAATGATGAAGAAAATATTTTGATAAATGATGGTACACACTAAAAAATACGGGGTTGTTTTTAACCCAGGGTTGGGTAACTATAGGACAGAACACATTTCTGGGTTAAAATGACCCAAATAATGGGTTGTTTTAACCCAACTATTGGGTTGTTTCAACATGGTTGATTAACAATAACCCAGCAGTTGGGTTAAAACAACCCATTTTTTGGGTCATTTTAACCCAGAAATGTGTTCTGTCCTATAGTTACCCAGCCCTGGGTTAAATATTTTTTAGAGTGTAAGCACACAGTTGATGGTACCCATTCAATTCCATTATATTTTTTGTATTCCTACTATGAAAGTCAATGGTAACAATCAGTGGGTTTGAGGAAAGAAGTATAAATCTGGAGGTACAGAAATGTACGGTATGTGGAAAATAATGTGTTTTTTAAACCATAAACCATGCAAACACATTGTTTTATACCAAATACACAAAATAACCTTGTTTTAAGCAATGAAATAGGTGCTCTTTAAAGTTGCAATAAAATTGAAATTAAAAATTGTAAAACGTGAACCAACTTCTAAGGATCCAATCAGTTCTCAGTGGAGGAATTCAAGTTCAGCCCTACGTTTTATACGGTGTTTGAATTAAGGGGGTCTGGAGTGGTTCTGGACCTCCTATTAGCATTGAGGAACGCCCTATAAAGCATAAAAAATATAAATTGGGGGGTCCACTGGTTTTTATTAAAATTTAAATACTGTCTATTACTTGTCCCAATTTCACAATAAACTAATCCAAAAGACTCACCAAATTGCCTCACACTGTTTTCTGGAGAAATTGACAGACAAGTTAATGCGTGTGACTTATTTTCACCTCGTTGGTCATAAGAATCTTTAGTTATTATCTTTAGTAATCTTCAGGGTTAGGGGCTTTAAAAAACCTATAATGGTGGGGGGTGGCTATAGGTTTAGCTAGGGGACCCCATATTCTTTGACATAATTCAAACACTGCTTTTATCATTTCAGAAGCCGCTTCATTTGTATGTATGTCACCACAGAGAAAATAAGTCAATCGCTACTTACATTTCATGGCTTTGGGGAGTTATAAAAAACTGAACTTAAATTATTTTTAGTATTCATTTAAATGTCTGTAGGCGGCTCGCTAGGTTTTGATCCAAGGTAGTCTTTCTTTTAAAATGGTTGGGATATATCATCAGATAAAAAACTCTTATATGTAAATAAACAACTGGCCCATTTTGATTGAGCCAAGTGCTTCATAACAAGGTCCATATGCCGGTCTGAGTTAAAATAATTCTGGAAAACAATGTCGTAAAAGAAAAAGAAAAAGCCAGATTCAATTACTTGTCACTCCCACTAAATGTCACCCAGTAATATTTTTATTTATATGTTTACTCTTGTTATGAAGATATATGCTTGACATCTTGCACTTTGGCAAAACTCATTTATGTTAGAACGAGGACTTCATCGTAGACTCTCACAATCTGTTTGTCGTTTGCTTCTTCAAATTTATGTTTTTTATTCTGTCTTCGTGCACTTTTTCCTTTGGTATGGTAGCAACCATCATTATTGTTGTTTTCTAGTATTAATTTGAACTAAAAAGTGCTCATCACTCTCATTCAGTTATCATTCAAAACAGCCTAGCAACCACATAGCAACGTTTTAAAACTGTTTACATAAATTCCCTTAGCTCTTTATAAGGCATTTTGTGATATAATCATGAAATTTTTGATTCATTTATAAAATGATTTTCTGCCTTTTTTCGTGTCACTCATCATGAATTTCTATAAATAGTTTTTCATGTCCCTAGCACGACTTGGAAGAAGAACAGAAGCGCCTCTATCATAAATGTTTTCGACACGTGTGCACATGGTTCACATGACGCAACAAACACATATTTTGAAAACACGAGCAACACACACGACACTCCGAACACATATTTTAGTCACACTCACAGCCCCCACTGTTTATGTCATACATTTTCTAAGTGGGGGCCACAAAAGGATGCACCGCACCGTAAGTGGGGCGGCATGCCGAAAAAGGTTGAGAACCACTGGCCTATAATGGTCTTTCTGTCATCGCCTCATTAAGACTTCAGCACCTGTCAAAAATAAATGGTTTTAAAGTGATGATGTCATTTAGCTGTAATTAAACTCATGTGCCATCAAAACACCTGCTCGCTTTTACCACTGATTGCTTATAAATTGTATTTAAACCCAAGCTGGAACAGCAGGGAACGTGAAGTCATTCCAGTAAGATTATTCATGTTACTCTGGCTTCCCCTGTGTCATTATCCTGCATTTATGTTCATAATTTGGCATGAAAAATTGATGTGTAGGCACAGCTGTATGCAGGTGCATTGTGGGAAGAGAATTTTCTCAGGACTTTATAATCTCATCGTATAAAAAACTGGGGTTTTGTTTAAAGTTTCACAGTTTTAAAGGAACGATTGTTCCCATGTGATCCCTTCATTATCTTTGTACGCAAAACCCATGCGTGCTCTTTACTGGTAATCATTATGAAAGCCTCGGTCTCATACAAAACTGTGATGCAGATCTATGAGCGGACAGAAATATAACGTGATTGTTCACATGATTTCTTATTGTGTCTAATGTTGTGGCCAAAGAACACAGAATATCTACAACATGATATATTATGACTTTTGTCTTGATTGTGTTTGCTTTTATCAAATAAATTAAAAATACTAAGTACACAAACTGTTATCATCATAATTTGTAATCATAATTTTAGATAAATGCTTCAGTTATTCATAAGAAGAGAGTTTGTGTACAGTGTTTGATGTTTGTTTGTATTGAAGAGCGTTTGTGTGTGCAGTTATTATGTGTTTGTCAAAGTACCGCGAGAACGATTCAAAAGCATCGGAAGCAGCCCACTCTCAGGTCGCTCTCGCGTTACTTTGACGTCATATGCCGTTCGGTCTGTTCGCCTCATAAAATCACGTGATCGCGTGCGACAGTAATTTGCTGCGTGTGGTAACAACGCGCGTCAATCGTCACGTCCCACTGCGACCTATCAGGCTGTGGATTTTGGGATTGACGCTGTGCTGTGAGCAGTGTTGGGTAAGTTACTCAAAAAAAGTAATTAATTACTAGTTACCTAGTTACTAGTCACCTTCAATCATGTAATTAGATTATTTTACAAATTACTCTCTCCAAAAAGTATTTAATTACTTATTACTTATTACTTGCTAAATCCTATTAGTACATGATACAAGGATAGGCTTGAAATGGCTCGAATAAATAAAAGTACATCAATTACTATGGTCCCACTTTAGGGTCCAATTCTCTTTATTAACTAACTATTAACTACTTTTGCCTCAATATACTCCAACAACTAATACTAAAGAAGTTATAAATTTTGAGTATTGGTAGAAATGGGGAGGGTTAAGGATGTAGAATAAGGTTTTGCAGAATCAGGCATTAATATGTGCTATTAAGTATTAATAAACAGCCAGCATCTCATTAATATTAATGCTAATAATCAACCAGTTAATAGTAAGAATTGTAAACTTAAACCATGTTAAATCCACTATTGTATTATAGTATATATAATTGTTTAGAGTCCATATACAGTATTTAGTTACATCAGAAGTAACTGTAATTAGATTACAAGAAAAATAAGAGTAATCCCTTACTTTACTTTTTCAAAGGAAAAGTAATTTAATTACAGTAACTAATTACACCCAACACTGGCTGTGAGCGGTAAGATTCTCCCTCTTCAAATGGTGACGTTTATTATTAATATCTGTGGGTGTTATACTGTTATATTTAACAATCAATCCCTTACGAAAATTAACCATGGTTTTATCACAGTTAAAAAAAACATGGTTACTGAAGTAAGATTTAAAAAAATAATAATAACCATGGTATTGAAAATCATGTCTATCAAAAACCATATAGTTAAACCATGGTTAGTGTAGTAAAACCATGGTTTTGCTGAGAGTAATCAATACACCAAAAAAATCATGGTTGCACTTTTACCACAATAAAACCATGTTTAATTTTCGTAAGGGATCATACAGATATGTAAATCAGTAACAACATTTGAACAAATATAAAAGGACTTTTTCAGTTTAATCAAATGTTTTAAAAGCAACCCGAAGTATGAAATAAAAAATAAACTAAATTAAATTAGCATAATATAAATTCTAAAACATAATGCAGCAGTATTAAAGGCGGAGTGCACAATGTTTGAAAGCCAATGTTGACATTTGAAATCACCTAAACAAACATGCCCCTACCCCAATAGAATAGACCCGCCCCACACATACGCAACCCGGCAAGGATGTCGGTTAGTAGACATGCTCCTTACTGCTGATTGGCTATAAGTGTGTTTTGGTAGTCGGCCCGTCTCCTTTTCCAAAGCGTTTTTCAAACATCGTGGACTCCGCCTTTAACAGCGTGAAAAAAGTAACAAGTGTTACTTTCGTCCTGACAGGAACTCCTTACATTTAGGAGGCGTGCACACCAAAGCTTTAAAACACTGAGCGCTGAGCGTGGAAAAAACGTGCTTCCATTGGAAACAATTGAAAACATACGCCGGCCACAACGTGTTATTAAAAAAATGACTGCTTTAGGAATTTATTTATCATGGTCGAAAACTGCTTTATCGATCTACAGGTGTGAAACGATAACGAAATAACGCAATATTGTTTAGCTCTGTCAAGGGATGCGTGCTAAAAATTCTGTCATAGTTTGGAATGAAAATGTAGTCAGGACTCGCTTTGTTATTTTTGTCCCTCTTCACCCCGGTTCTCCCTTACATTACATAAAAAACCCGAAATTTATAACCCATTATATATATATATAGCCCTTTATTACGATTTACATATTTTACATCAGATACGATGTATTTACCTGAAAAGTTGGCATAGTGGTACATAATAATGGTGCATCACGTAGTCATAAGATTTGCACGCAACAAAAATATTAGCTTTAGTTATTATGACATTCCTGTTCAGTTTTCATAATTGAGCTGAATAATCGCAGGTAATTTTCTCTATAATTTTACCAAGATGTGTTTGATTCAGACAACATTCATTTCAAATCCGTAATGACCCACCACTGTAACCTATAAATAGGACTACGGTCATACTTTCCATTATAGCTGTATAATAATGTTTAATACTAATGAAAAGCAGGCTACTAATTAAAAATTATGTATTTGAATAACCTGTGATTATACTTTGCTATTTTAATCCTGTTATAATTTCTGAGATTAATACGGTTGACAGGAAGACTGTAATGGAAAGTATTACTGATGTTATAAACTATGTAAAGGGAAATTAAATGAATAAAATCAGTCAATTGGACGTCATGACAGAATAAAGTATCTTCTTCACTTGAGACATGAATGAAACCTGAAATCCAGCATGCGTTGTTTGAGGAAAGCTGTGCTTTTATGAGCCATCAGTTTTGTGCGATTTACTACTAATCAAGGAACCGGCTTTACTGACGTGATGCGCATGACTATCACATAGTGGTGAGCATGAATTGACGTGATAAATGTTTTTTGGGATGTTCACACAAACACTGCCGGGCCGCATCGCATATGATTTAGTCATTATAACATCACTGTGTAGTGTACAGATCCCTTAATCCCAGTGTATTACGAGGAAACATAGAGATTTTATGGAAAGGAACACAAGACCCTGGTGGATGTCTTCTGTTGGTTTCTAACACTATCTGTGGAAAATATTTCAGAGGCGCATACGCAAACACGGCAGGTTTCAGATGTTGACTTTTATGATAAACCTTTGTCTGGGAAGGAGTGTTATGTGCGAGGTCATTTTGATCCTGTCTGAATATTCTGAATATTTCAGATACAAACACAAATCAAAAAACATCTCATTCAGTCTTACCGAGGATGTGAAGAGCTCTTTCTTCATGTCAAAACTTTCAAGTATCACCTGTTGTGGCATATTTCAAGTGTGTTTGACGTTAGTCGCTCCTTTGACAAGCATTCAAATAAATTATAAATTCTTTGAAAGGGTGATATGGATGGATGGTAGACAGGCAGGTAGGGTAGGATAGCACAGTGGTTCCCAAACTTTTTCAGCGTGTGGCCCCCCTTGTGTACTGTGCTTTCCTTCGCGGCCCCCCTAAAACTCAACATTTTAATAAAAAAACACTAAATTAAACAAAAAAGTAGTGCTTTTGGTTAGTAGCCTTATTTTTTTAGGTTTAATTACACAGAATTCATGATAAATTAATGTACTTCATAAAATGTTATAAAACTGGGGCCCCCCTGGCACCATCTCCCGGCCCCCAGTTTGAAAACTACTGGGATAGCAGACAGGCAAGCAGGCATGCAAGGCATGCAAGTTAGCAAACATAAATATAACAAGGATGCTCCAATTTGTGCATATTCAGAATAAATCAAATGACCATTCGTACGTTTTTTTTATGATTTGTTGTTGCCCTCTGTGAAGTTAGGGTTAGCGGTGGCGTTTACACCTGGTATTAAGATGCATTTTGGTCGATCGGATCACAAGTGGACGACACTAAATGGAGGTGTAAACGGGGTCTAGACCGCTTTGAGCTTGTCCACTTTCAACCACATTTCTCCCTCTTGTGTTTTAATGACTCACCCATAGACTGTCTCACAGAAGTGATTGAAAGTGGACAGGATTCAAACACTAGTTGTGAATGAAAATGTGTCTCTCTAATCCACCTGTGAATCAATCGACCAAAATTCGTTATAATATCAGGTGGGGATGCTTCAATCGATCGATCATCGCATTAAATGACTCGATCAGTACTCGCAAAATTTGTTCGCAAAAATCTCATGGACCGATCTTTTTATTTACTTTAGGGCTCCTCAATGCAGCCGCAATTTGAGACCATTTTTTACATAGTGCAAACATTTTTGCAGCTCATGATGACAAGAAATCGGTACTCGGTATCGGCTGCAAAAATCCCGATCGAAGCATCCCTAGTAAATGCTACAATCTGGGTTAGGACTGCACGGTTATGACAAAAAACCCTGTAATTGATGATTATTCAGCTTAATATTGTAATTGCGGTTATTATTGCCGATTAATAGCTTTTATTAGGATGTCACTTTAAGTATTGGTTTACACTATTTTTATGTATGCTTTTTGGGTTGTATGAGTTGGGTTTGAGTAAGGATGTCATTTTATGTAACAGAAAGTCGTTCTAACCCCAAACCGAAGCGACAATTGTAAGAAAATAGGAAAAGCAGTTGAGTAACCAATACATGAATCTGACTCGGAAAAGAAATGCGTGGCATGGGCACGTAAAATGGTGAAAATATGTGACAATGACACGAAAAACTGAGCAAAATAATCCTTGACTATTTCACGTATTTTGTGAGATCAAGCTGGTATAGCTCAGTGATAGAGCAATGCATTACCACTACAAAAGGTCATGGGTTGAAACCCAGGAAACAAACATGCTGAATAAATGTATATCTTGTAATGCAATGTAAGCGTCTGCCAAATGCATAAATGAAGTTTGAAAATGCTTTATAACTTTCTTTGAAACAGCTGGATGGTAAATTCTAAACATCCCAAACTAAATAATATAATGTAAATAACAAATAATTATGCTCTTAGTAATAAATCCAGAGTAAGTGGCTAATGGACACGGCAACTTATCAATTTTAAAATCTCTGATTCACCACAAACATACTAGCGAAACGCACAGAAATGAATGCAAATAGCTGTAATTGAGGCTTTTGCCGATTATGTAATTGTTTCACTTGTAAGTGTAATCCCCATTCGGTTTTCCATTGATTGTGCAGAGTCCACGTGTTTGGGATTGTTCAGGGATTTTTGTTTGTTTTGCAGTAATAAGAGTGATACCTGTCACTCTTGGATTGATTAATTGTATATATGAGGTGAGGACATTGAAATGTAAGCCATCTGAGTTAACATGATTACAGATCACAGTTAATGATCATTTTAAGATTGATCTGCTTACAGCTCGGAGAACAGAATATATCATCAACTTTCTTTTGTGTACATAAACACTCGAAAAACAAAAAAACAGGCTTTAGATTGATGAATACTGATCTTCTGTCAGAATTTCTGCAGAATATACAAACAACACCACAGAGGGTTTCCTCACAAAAAATAAATGAAGAGGTGATTTGTGTTCACAATATACATAAAAATAAACATTTAGATATTTCTTCTTAGATGTCCTACAGTCCTTTGAATGATCCAGTACTCCAGGATCAGAATAACAGATGGATAAGAAGCCACATTTACATTTGAAAATGAGCTGAAATTTGAGGAACATCTGAAGAGAAACTGAGAGCGTCTGTTCTTTGCCTAAAAAGATTAAATTGTCAATGTCTAAGACCGTTTGTCAGAAAACCACGTCAAAGAAAAATATTTGTTGTTGGCAATATAAACTACAGCGTCAGTATGAGGTCAATACAAGCCTGGTGATTTAAATAACACTGATAGTAGGATATTATATAAGCATTGGAAAATTCAATCTTTTTTATCTCAACATCATGTCATTACAAACCTGACTATCTTTTTCATCAAGACACACATGAACCAATGACATGTGACACCACAGCCATTAAACCTTCGATCTGGAGTGATTGTGCATCTGCAAATAACATCATAAGGCCCATAAGATAAAAAGTTTGTACAGTACAGGTTTGACATATAAATATGCTAAAGATGTTTAAACTATCATTTCTGTATATTTCCAGCCTGATCTCATTAAAATTTGTTTGCTTATTCATATGAATTTGTACGAAGTGAATCATACAAAAAACTTACCTTTATTGGAAATAAACAATAATGAAACCACACCCCTAACCCCAACGTCAAAAGGGGCGAAATCAAATGTGGTTGTACAAATTAATACAAATTAGCCACCTTATAAAATATGTATGAATTGACATGAGATTACCTTAAAGCTATCATTTAAAAGTTACAAAACTAAAGTTACCTCATTAGTCATAAAAACTGAAATGTTCAGGGAAAGATTACTGATACAGACAAATGCAACATATCTCTCAGATTTACTCAGAATTGTTAAATACGTAACCCACAGCAGTGTTGTGATTTATCTTCATTTATATAAAAAAAAACAAAAGCAAAAATTCTCTTCTGCTTTTTTCATTACGTTCTCATTGACTGCCAGCGGTGTGGTGAGGAGTGACACAAGAGATCAGGCAGTCTAATGCTGGGAAAAACGTCTTCTGTTCAAAAGAGACGTACGTGTCGGTCCTCTGAGAGACGTCATTTTCTCTTTCTTTGTGTCGTGTTCCAGGTTGAAGTGAAAGTCAATCATTAATCATGAAAGTGATGTTGGCCACACGTCATTTGGCATCCTGCTGTCCTGAGAGAGATGATGTTCTCATCGCCTTCTAGTCGGGGTACAGAAAGACAAGATGAGTGAAAACAGAAATACAGTATAAATCTTTGAAACTAAATGACTTCTGCTTTTATTATGTCAAGGCTCGCAACATTTCTGACTCCTGGTAGCCCTTCAAGCAGGCACTCTTCAGTTTTTGGTAGCCCGACATAAATGCAAGTAGCCAGAATAAAAAATACATTAATTTTAATGTAGAAAACATCTATCTGTCAAAACACATAAAATAATCAAATTACAATCGTTAATACAAATATTTGCTTCTAACTGAACTGAAATATCTATAAACTTCAGATTCTGAGTCTGAAATATTAACTGAAGTCACAGATAAGAAAATGCCACTCGATATTAATAGCAAATAGCACAGGGTTCCTCAATTAGTTTTGACTACGAGCCAGATTTTGCCAATACAAAGCCTATAGGGCCCTGACCACAATGCTTGCTCTGATATTCTTCTTCTTCTTCTTTGATGCTGTTGTTTTTTAACAAAGAAAAAATCTGGATTTCTATGCAAGCCAGCTCCACACGCACCATTTAATAGTGGTTCAATGGGTCACAAAACTCAAAGTTTGGATCATACAGTACAATGATTTTCCAGTTACACATTGGATCATTTTTTGATCAGAAAAATATGGACTACTGTCACTTTAAGAGCGAGATCTTCATGGAGTCACCTACAGTATACTGTAGCCTTTTTTGTGATTTTCTTCACTGCACATGTAATATACATCACTTAAAGCTTGCTGCAGCAGATTTTATTTTTTACATGAGGATAGTACAGATCCAGATCGTCAATCAATGGCAGATCAGTACTGCTTGGTTCCTGTACAGTTCACAACTTAAGCGACCCGACCCGCAGTATATGGCCTGTGTTCTGAATTGTGTGTGTGTGTGTGTGTGTGTGTGTATATGTGTTATTTTGTTTGATATTTCTTCCCATTTACAGTACAACATTTCACAGCTTTCATGTGACTTAAGATGCTGCGTTAAAGATTTTGAAGAGAGCTTGAGTGAACTTGCACAATAAAAGGTTTAGGGCCAGATTTACTAAATGGGGCAAATGAGAGCGTAATTCCAAAAAAGCGCCAATGGGGGTGGTAATATCTGTGGGTTGTTTACTGAAAAAGCGCAAATTAGATAACACAGGCGGAATAGCTGATTGCAATAATGACCAACACAATTTACAGCGCAAATTAGTTCAGGGTCACAATTAAGCAGAGCTGATGAGGTGCTGGTGATCTACTAACACCTGATGAGCTTGAGTTCAGCACCACAGACATCAAAGATAACAAAGCCATAGGACACTGAAAAGAACTGGAGGACAAAAAATTTAGTTTTGACACACCTGCTATTGTGTGACTTCTGCTAGTGACTCCTTTTTTTATTTCCTACAGCATATAAAAAATATCATGACTTGGCAACCAATATTTTTGAATAATGTTCCTCTAACTGTCCTCTCCTTTGTACCACAAGCTCTCTGATCTGTGTGATGCCTCTTCTATCATCAACAATTACAGCCATTTCAAGAGAGATGCTTTTTTGGCGTTAAATAATGGCACAAATAAAAGTAATAACACACATGCAAACATTAGCATTGCGTGAATCATTTAAATAATCTCCTCCCATACCTTTTGTATCCGAAAGGGAAACTCCTAGAAATGCATATGTATAACTAGATCACACCTTTTCAGCGCTAATGATCCACAGTGTGTCTTTACTAAGTTGCTATTTAACACCAAACTGATGGTTTGCACTGGCGCAAGCTGTTACTATATCTGGACCTGGACTGCGTGTTATGTGTATTGGCACAGACTGACATTACGAGCTGGTTATTGTTAACTTAAGACATTTGTGAGACAGCACAAAGGGTGATTTGTTGTTTTACAGGCATCCCATGAGGCTTAGAGAGTTTCATCAGTTAAAAAGTGCTGGTGAATGTCTTGGTAGATGATTCACATTTACTCACAGATGATAAATAACACTCTTACGACTGAGAGCTTTTCAACAGCGTAAACAGAAGCTTTTACCCACAGTTAAAACATGTTTCCAGCCGACTCATTGACCGACACAAGGTTTTCACTGGAGACTTGCCGTCTACAGTCACTGCTTTTTATGGAAATAAATTGTCTTGGCAGTTTCAGAGAATTTTTGCCTCCATAAACCAGCGAACGCATCGCTCCGCCGGTAGAGCTTTGCTGTCAGGAAAGAATTCCTGCGTTCAGACAGTGTTTTCCACTCCAGACGTTACCAGTAGACCTGAGAGACTACATAGACAGAAAATATCAAAGATTTGAACAAACACACACACAGATGTCATTTCACAAACTTAGCCTGTGATTGTAGAATGTGGTATGTAAGGTGTGAAACTGAAAAAAAAAATAACCAAGACATTTTTTAGGTTGAACCTGAATGTGTCAGTCACATGGATCACCTAATGTGATCCTAATGCTTCAGTGTCTTCATTTGTACATTCATTTTCACTTTCAGCATTTGCAATGTTTCTAGTTGCATCTTTAGTCATTTTGCAACTGTTTACTAGGTCTTGTCCAAAAAAGTGGATTTTTTTAAAGTGAAATATTTTGCAAAATAAGCGTCTATGCACTTAGAGGGTTTTGCATCGAAAGAGTAAAATTTGGTAAATACCAGAGGTGGAAAGAGTAAAACAATATTGTACTCCAGTAAAAGTAAAGTTACTTTAATAATATTTTACTTAAGTAAAAGTAAAGTTACAGGTCTAAAAATCTACTCAAGTAAAAGTAAAAAGTAGGTCATTTTATCTTTACTAAACTTTACTACAGTAAAAGTTATTTTTTTACAGCAGGTTGAGGTGGGTGATTCTAATATAGCTAAAAAAGGACAAGGGAATATACATCTCAAACTAGTTGTTTTTAATTGAAGGAACACTTTACAATGATAGTGCAAATAAATAAAATATAAAACCTTTTTTTATATATATAAGAAACATTTATTGTTTTGTGAACTTTTGGGTCAAAATATGAGGTTCTGCAGCTAGTAAATACAATCACTATGTTAGGTTGTAATTGATTTACTTTTGGTAACATACATTACTTCATTAAACATTATATTTATAATTGGCATATTGAGCATATAATGAGATGACACGTTTACATGTTTATCGTCTTCTATATAGTTTTCCCTGATATCTTAGACCTTTATTCTTCTCTCTCTCTCTGCAATATCTAATGGCCCTACGCATTAAGGACAGTCTTAATCTATATCACGCAAAGTTGCTAGACCTCGGAAGATAATGCATGCGATTGACGTGTTGAGTGGTAACCCCCCCCCCCCGCCTGAAAAAAAAACGCGTGAAGCATACCTTCCGGGCACCCTGGCACGGAGCAGAGCGAGACCTTCAGTGTATGTGCCTGCCTGATATTTTCATTTCAAATATTTATATCACTGACAACAGTGGTCTTGCCAGGATATTATCATTTAAAAAGTGGAGTTGCAGCCCTCAACTGATGTTTATGTTGTCATGTTGTGTATTGGCCACCAGTTGTGTGATTGCAGTACCCGTTTTTGCCACAAGTTTTGTGATTGCAATACCAGTTTTGGCAATCCTACATACTGTTCCTTTAAATAACAAAAGTAAAAATTGTGTTAATAATGCATTACAATAACTCACTATAAACCTTAAAATGACTAAACCTAAACATACAAGCCTAATAGAAAAATGTTCATTTGCTCAGAAAACATGTCTCTGGTTTTGCATCTGAACTCTTCGGGCTCTATCTTACACCCGGCGCAATGCAGCGCAATGCGCGACGCAAGTGTCTTTCGCTAGTTTCCACCCTAATTTTCACGTTTAGCGCCGCGTTGTTTAAATAGCAAAAGCGGATTCGAACACGCCCATTTAGACGTTGCGCTGTGCGCTTTAGACAATGCGCTTAGATCGTTAAAATAGGGCCCTTCATGTTTTCTCAGTAGCTGTATTTGCATACTGGATCAGGTTAAGAATGAACAGACATAGACATTCATCATGTGTCTCTGTCCTATGATAAAGCTTTTATGTAGCTTTTACAGGTAAGACTTTGGCCCGGCCTACTGCACAAATGGAAATTTGATCGAGCCAGTTATCCCTCTTTACCCAATAAAACTTTTATAGCAAACGTTTGATGTTAACCTTCAGTTAAGAGACTGTTTGGCTTTGTAATCATTTTAATTTGCTTCACATGCAAGCAAATCCAAAAAAAACATTTGGAGACTTTAAACGATAACATTTTTAATGAAAACTGCCTTACGTTCAGCTCAAAATGATCTCTAATGCAGAAGATTGGAATGCGGGTTTCCAATGTGCTGAATAGTTGACAGTTAAAATGACAGCTAACAATGCTCTCAGTCTCCAAAAGGTTTTTGGCCAAAATCACAATTTTAAAGGTTTACAGATATCGGATGAGTTAAATACACTGTTAGGTTTTTGATATTTTAGATGAAAGCATCTGTGATTTGTGCCTGTAATGTGTAAAGCAAATCATATAACAGAGAGTGCAGTAATATTTATGTGTTTGTAAATTTCATACACATGTAAAAATAAAGGTGTGAAAGGGTTCCTCACAGTGATGGCATAGAAGAACCATTTTTGGTCCCTTAAAGAACCTTTTCTTTCATGTCTTTTATAATCTGAAGAACCGTTGTGAAACTTAAAGATTCTTCTCATGTTAAAGGTTTTTAATGGTACCATTCGACCAAACATGGTTCTTCTGTGGCATCGTGAAGCACCTTTATTTTTAAGAGTGTATACGAGCTCATACGAAAGTTAAAACTCTCGTCAGGTTTCCAGTCTGTTGTGTTCTCATATACAGACAGCATAACAGCTGATGTTCATTAGAAATGTAAGTGATCTTGATCCGATGAAATCTCTGTGCCATGAGCACGAGTAAATCCACTGACTCCAACGTTTTCCGATCTGGATATGGCCATGATGTCAGTGGAAATATTTACAGTTTCTCTGAATGAATGTTGTCCGACCTCCCTCGGGGTTTACTTCAACAATATCTTCAACTGAGAAAATGATTTCTTAAATGAAGTTTTCTTTGTTAATCAGATCGAATTCAGTTTCTTTGTATCTTGGCCTGTTCAATTTGCCTGCTGTTGTTATAGGCAGTACATTTTGTGATGCTTATTTTATGTCAAGAGAGATTTAAAAGTTGCACTCAATAATGATTTAAACGAGACATTTGATATAGAGGACAAATTACATTTTTATAATTTATCAAAAGGCCTTCAGAGTCACAGAACCAAACCTGACCACACTTTTATTTACTGCGTAACAATAGCAGATTTTACTCATAACACTGAAAAACACCTTGAAAATATATCTATGATTGCAGGGTTTCCCACAGAAAATTTGTTAGTTAAAGGTGCAGTGTGTAAATTTTAGGGGCATCTAGTGGTGATGTTGTGAATTGCAACCAACGGTTTAATCCACTGGTCACCCCTCGCTTTTGAAACACATAGAAAAGCTACGGTAGCCACAACGAGACAAACATGTAATCGTCGGAGACAAATTAGTTAAAAAAAATGTCCATTAAGGGCTTCTGTAGAAAAATGGCGGCACAAAATGGCGACTTTCATGTAAGGGGACCCCCGGTGTATGTAGATAAAAAGGTCTCGTTCTAAGTTAATAAACACATAACGGTTCATTTTGAAAGGTCTTTATACACCCCTGATAATATAGTTTTGTATATTATTTAGCATTTCTGTCAAAAGATCCTTCTAGAAATTACACACTGCACCTTTAAGGTGGTTGGGTTGGACAGGGGGCGGGGCCGGAAGGGGCGTGGTAATCGAAGCGTCAAAATGATTTTTTTTAACACTGAAATAAAACTTAATTTTGAAAAAAAACTATGACAGAAAATGAACACATACTAGATTATTAATGAATTAAATGTTTTACCTCTAACAGGAATAGCTGTGTGATGAAGTGAAACTAAAGGGTTTATAAACACAAACTAAAGCAGATGTTGTAGAATGTCTGGCGAACAATGATATAATTTTTTTTTAAACTGATTATTTCTTACTATTAATTTCATTATCTTAAAGGAGTGTAACTACTGTAGCATGTAAATAATGCACATAAATAACGTGAGCAAGATTCAAAAATTATAATGAATCAACAGACAAGTGTAACCTAGCTAGCAGGTTGCTCAAACAACAAAATCACCAGCTAACTTACTTTAAATTTGCAAAAACTATAGACTAATACAATAACAGGCTTATATAAAACCAAAACATAAGTCCACTTACATGGACACGTGTTTTATCAACTGGCTAGTTATCCTCAAGACAGTGACGGTCCGGACCACGTCTTTCTCATTTGGCCGTGTGGCGCGTGTGCCTGTGTCCGCGCTATTCTTTGAGATGCACTTGACGGCCTTTTTTGTGGCAAATTATTATTTTTTGAACAACCTAGTTAAGACTTACAATAACAGTGACACAATCGATGCTGAAATGGAAGGAACAAACTACAGTATATGTACAATTCCAAAAAAGTGGTGCTAAATAGCACCAAAAGTGGGGCAACCACATTAAGTGCTACACTAAGTGGTGCTTATAGATGTACTACTGTATGTAGCACCAACAGGCCCAGATTGGCCATCGGGAGGACCGGGAAAATTCCAGATGGGTCGGTCTGTTTTTTTTTGGCCACGAGAGCCGGTGTTGTCATGCCACTGGGTTGAAGGTTGCTGTCATGCTGCCAGCACTCACAATAAGCATCCAGGCCCAATTGTGGGTGGGATGTCCCTGCCACTTTATGCTCAAGTTGATTAAGGTCCATTAACATCTAAAATGCATGGAAAACGTGGGACGCAACGCTTTCTTTTGGTTTTCAAAGCGATCGCCTGTGAGCACAAGTTTTGTTTGAGAAGCATCTATATTTGTGTGCACTTAGATTTAAAATAAACATGAGCGCGACTTGATATGAACGGCCTCTAAAAGGAAAAGGATTTACAAATCGTATTTTATGTTTAATGAACAATGAATTGTCATTATTGTCTATTGCAAGAGGAACAAAAAACTATTTGATGCAAAATTCAGTTAATTGGAAAAAAGTTTCATATGAATATAATCATGTTTTCTAAAACATGATATATTTGTTCTTTTTTGACACAAAGTAAGCCTTAAGTTATTTGGCAATATACATGATCCAAGTACTAAAAAAATGAAGACAAGGATTTTTATTTTTCCATCTGTTTCCTTAACTTGATAAATCTTGCTTGTGTATTTATCAGGGGTTTCTTTAACCCAACAGGTCATCTCAGACCCACCATTTAAAAAAAAATAGAATAGGGGAAAACAAACAAATTTGTTTAATTAAAGTGGTTATGGCAAAAACATGATTGTTTAGACTACTGTATTTGCACTAAATTGGAAATTATATATTTGAAATAAAATGAATTGTAAGGCTAGAGAACAGTGCACTATTGCAGATTTATACTACTGAGGATTTAATGATATTATTTTAATATAGTCAGTAATGAAGTAAAGTGCGCCGGTCTAAGGCAAAAAGCTCCAGGGCTGAAAATGAGTCCAACTCCGACCCTTAGCACGAATGCAGGACTAAAGCGGCCATATTGACCATTCCCAATTACCCAGTGATGCATCTTGTTAATATTAAATAACACTTAAACTTTTTAATAAGCTGTATTTTCAGATCAGGCTAAATTGAGTTGTTTTTGTAATACTGTATATGAAATTTTAAAAAAGTTAGGAAATTATCCTGAAAACTTATGGCCTATAAAGACTTAAGGTCTGTGTAAATCAAGTTTAAAAGAAAACTTTCCACCGAGATCTGAGAATCATGTTACATGTAAAACATTACAGCTGTATGCTTTGACTGGTTTTACAGTTGCTTACATTGTAAATAAAGAATACTTCCTTTGTAAGAAAGTGTTTGCAAACGAAAATAAACATCATTTAATCGAATGATTGTCATGTCAAAAGTTCAGCAGCTTCAGTCCCAGATTTGAGGTCACATTAGTTTATACACAGTTAAGGCCTAAGCACATTAAAAGGGTTTTCATTTGTTTATTAAATGTCTATAAGAAATATCAACATGGAAATATATCAACATTCTGTGAGATGTTTGTATGAGTCGGTCAGATTAAATCAGATATGAGATGTGAGAAGTCTGCTACAGGTAGATATTCTGCTTTCTTGCTCATGTTATCTAAAGGATTTATTTCACTCTTTTGCACACCTCTCCTAAACAAACTAATATTTAAGGAATCATTAATGTTTGGAACAAACTGAGCAGGATGAGATTTTTCCCTATTCCTTAAAATTTAGTAACTCATTTTTATTTCAATTGGTGGTGACAGTGGGATGAAATATTTGACCATCAGCAGCAGTTGAATGGAAATAACGTTTGGATAGTTTCCTATGACCACTGCCTCAACCTCATTATGGTTTATTGTACCAACTTCTTTTTCCTTTGTAAAAAACAAAAACAAAATAGGTTTGATGTAAACCCTTTATAGCACTACAGAACAGATTTTTCCACGCTCTGTAAATGATGGGAAGAGCTCTGACTGTACAGTATGTATCGAAGGAAAATTCCAGATCGGAGATATCGCCAATCCACTAATCCCAACCATATGTTGAATATATGGGAAATGTACAGAGTGTTTAACAGCACTGAAGTTCATAAAATAATCATGTTGACAACTTCCCAAAATCATTACGATGCTCTTTAAATCATAACTACAGTAAAGTTAAAGGTGTTTGTGTGATATATTTGAGAAACTTTACGTATGCTGCGTTTGCTGTAATGTAAACACTCGGTGTCACAGTTTTATTTGGCTGTTCTAAGAGTTTTCCACTTCATTGCTAATGCATTACTGTGTGCTTATTTCTCCATAGATACAGATCCTCATGGAAATCTGTGCCAGTTTTTAAATCAGTGGAAAATTATAGATCAAATGTGTCAGTCAGCGCAAGGAAGATCTTAATAACTCTTTGAACATCAATCAGATCCTGACTTTATCTCTCCTAATAACTACACTCAAAAAAATAAAAAGTTGGATTTACTTAAAAAAACTTCGTCAAGTGGGTTCCACATAGCTTTGTTAAGTAATGTCAACAAATAAAATGTAAGTTATATTTATTAATAAAGTTTGTGTAAAATTGACAATTTAAATGTTGCATGGACTAAAGAAATCCTAGTAAAGTCACTATTATGAAACATTTATTTGATGACAACAAAGTAAAAAATAATTATTTAATAACTCCATAACAACGAATCAATCAATCAGAGTGCAGCTGCCCAATACAACCTCTATTTAATTACAGTTTATCAAACATATCACAAACATATTTGAAATGCAATGTAACATTTCAAACCGTTTGTTGGTTTGTTTTGTTCTAAAATATATCAGAACAAGTTCATTGACTCATACTTGGCCACTTATTACTCATGTACCTATCTAATGGTGCTACACTTCTGCAAGAGGGTGCCAGAACAACAATTTACGCATCATCAGCCAATGAGATGCAAGTCTGTATTGGTTTTATTAATCTGTTACTTTTACGCAACAATGTTTTATTGGCTGAACAAATAATTTTGAAGTAAAGCTGACAAGACGCAGTCTTTTGTTGAAAATACGAAGTTAAAGTAATTATATGCAGTTACTTGTGTTTGTTAAGTAAAGTGAACAAGAAATTATTTAGTAAAACTTACTCCAACCAAGTTAATTTTTTTGAGTGTATTTTAATATCAAACAAGTCCTGCACTTTATTTTCTAGTTCCTGCATTTTTTAAAACCCAAACCAAAATCTCAGATGTGCAAGTAGATGGACACTAGGGATGTTAACAATTAATCGATCTTCGATTAATTGTCAATAACACTTAAATTGATAAAACTTAACGATTTTCGAAAAAGTAAGCACGTGTGCGGCGTCTACGCAAAGCACATACACACAGCCGGTGAAAAAATTAAACAAGCGCAAAGAAGTTAAACTAGCCAAGATCACAATGATGCTAAACACACACCTGGGCTTATTAACCTCATTCAAGACGAGGCTGGCGGCTATACACAGGAAAGGAGACCAGAAACCGTTTATAATAAACAGATTAAAATGTAAAACTTAAATTCTGGCAAGAAACTAAAATGTAAACTGCAACTGACTGTCGTTACACTCTGAACGCCTGCAACATATATCATTGATCGTCATTATTGACTGGCTGAGGCGCTACACGCTAAACACTGTTGCGGGTTTTCTAATGGAAGATTCAAATCTTCATAGCCTAATATAAGCATCTTTGCTGAAAGTACGCAGCAGGTCTAAGGTGACAAAGTGCCCTTTGTGTGCTTCTTGGATATTATTACAATAAATGATGTATCAACTAGAACAACTAGAAAAATAACAATTGATGATAATGACATTTTTATTTTGTCATGGACGCACAGACTTTCATTTGACTGTTATGAGAAGGAGTTTACTGTGTCCATTAGTTATTATATTTCATTATGAGATTAAATTGATGATTTTTATCAAAACACCAACTACATTTACTCATTTTACAATCCCACTAGCATGTTATTTAGACAAAATAAAATCGTTTAATTCATGTGAGGAAGTTGGCATGTTTATGCACACTTTTATGTCATTGGCTATATGCCACTGCAGTAAAGGCTTATTGCACTATTACTGTTAACGATTATTCGCTTGATTGATCGTTAATTTAATCGATTATCGAATATGGGAAATTGCATAAATTGACATCCCCAATGGACACGCATCAATTGTATGCATTTAGGATGGTACACCTCTCAGAAAACACACAAATAAAGATCATTTTAGATGTTTAATTACTGTCTAAGGCTGCGTCTCAATTCATCCAACGACATGCTGGGCCTAAGCTCAGAAATTGGTTTGTGTTGATCGCATGACAATAAAATTAGTGTTGTTAAAAAGAATTTATGGTAACACGTTATTAATGACAGCCCTAGTTTTTTATATTTATAAAATGTCATAACACTCCCTCCGGCACCAGAAGCAGTGGTTTACAGACAGATGTTTGTGACAGATTGATATGTGCAGAGAGACTAGAGAAGTTCTTGCTGTAAATGTCCAGTATATTTCAATGTACCATGAGCTCTTCATCAATAATAATACAGAGATCAAACGCTTCACCAGGTGAAATTGATGAGCTGTGGATGTGATTTATACAGTAGGTCAACTTTTGATCTTCTCCAGGTGTAGTGGTCTCATACACCTCTCAGCAGGTATCTGTGCTATGTGGACCACATACAACAAAGACACTGACAATATTTTAAGAAAATTCCAGCGGTTAGCAATGACCTAATATTAACTCTGATATACACTTCAGTCCCCATTTAAGAAGAGTTTATATCATGTTTTTTTTTTAGCTTTACTGAGTTTAAAGTCATCCACTTGATCCATTGATGCAGATTGTAAATAATAACAGATCAGCATGCAACAAATTCACTCAAATAACAGCGCAGATGTTTGACTGAATTATAACAGAGAAACATTCAGTACTGTATTATGCTGGGTTGTGTTGTTGCAGGTCATTGTGTGTACTTTAAGTACATGTGTGTGTTTTTCTGCATGATTTGTTTTGTCTTGCGTCTGCTGTGTTCATTTGTTTTAGCAGCGTTCATTCATGCCCGCTGATGTTTGTGTTGAATTTGTTTCACTCATTTTAAATGTAGGATTGAAGTCAGATGATTTCGGATGACAGTTAAGTATATCTGTTTGGAAAACGACACAAAATTCAACCTGGTTACTGTCTTAATAAATTGTGTACATCAGTACAGTTAGTCTGAAGTGTTTTTCCACTTTTCCTTACATAACCAATAAGCTTAAACCCAAACATGCTTATTCAATCAAACGCTGGTAGATTAAACCAATTCCAAGTCATTTCCAGCGTAATGTTATATTTGCTTGGAAATACACTTTGTGCATTGCATAAGTGGTTTCATTTTTCTTAAACTAATGCATTTAACACCGTGATACTGATAAGTTATATTTCTTCATAAAAAGTTTTGGACTGAAACTGTGTATTAACTCCAATGTCAGATCTGTTAAGAACTTGATATATTTTATTTGTTCATGACACGTACAGATCTATTACAAGTACGTACAGGAGGTTTGGACCGAAATAATGAGTGTCAGATCTGTTCAGAACATCATCACACTGCAGCTGAAATCATTCATTCATCTCCTCATATCACATCTTGTCTGAAACTGATGAATGGAAAATAAGATGACGTGAGCAATAAAATATGAATGTTTGTATTGGATAGCTTTTCATTATGATAGGAGATTTCCTGATGAAGAAGAATGATACACACCAGCTAGAACCTCTGTCTTTCTCGCCTCATATAAGATGAATATTTGCCACTAAAATAAAATAACATTTATTTGGAAAGCAGCTTAATAGCTAATTTAGTTATTGCAAGTTTTTTTTTTATATTTTTACTTCTTTGTTTCCATCGGCTTTATCACATCATATAAATGATGTTTTATTAACAAAATTCCGGAGAACCACGTTGAAATAATCTACCTGTCAATCAGCAATCAGGTGTCCACCACTAAAGGATTATTCCACTTTCTTAAAAAAATCCCGATAATTTCCTCACCCCAATGTCATCCAAAATGTTGATGTCCTTCTTTGTTCAGTCGAGAAGAAATTACGTTTTTTTGAGGAAAACATTCCAGGATTTTTCTCCATAGTGGAGCTCAACAGTTTACAGTTTCAATGCAGCTTCAAAGGGTCTAAACGATCCCAAACGAGACATAAGGGTCTTATCTAGCAAAAATATCATAATTTTTGCCTCCCAAAAAAAGTATTTTTAAACCACAACTTCTCGTCTTGCACTAGCCGTGTGACATGCCAGCGTGACCTTATGTATTATGTAGAAAGGTCATGTGTTAAATATGTGAAACTCACATTTGTGGATCATTTTAAACAATAAACTGATACAAAGACATTAATTAATATCATTCCTCATACAACAACTTCTGAACGCTGGAGCGGTAGTTTCACATACATCATGCGTGACCTTTCGACGTGATGACGTAATATGTAAGGTCACACTGGCACATCACATGGCTTTTTTGTTTAAAAAGTGCATTTTTCTTGCCAAAAATGACAATCGCTTCACTAGATAAGACCCTCTCGAGTGGGATCATCCTTTGGGACGATCGAGTGGGAAGTCCTTTGAAACTTTGCATTGAAGCGTCTATTAAAATGTGAAAAATCATGGAATGTTTTTCTCAAAAACCTTAATTTCTTCTTGACTGAACAAAGAAAGACAGCAATTTTGGATGATAAGGGGGTAAGTAAATTATCAGGATTTTTTTTAAGAAAGTGGAGTAATGCTTTAAAGGAAACCTATATAGACCCATGTTCCTCGAAAGATTCAGATTCCCTTCTCCACCCCACGTCCTCACACAGTGTTTTGGGTTTGGGCCTAACACCAAGCCCTGAGCCCTCTCCTCGCCAGGAGCGCTCCGGTCTCAGCCCAATACCGAGCTCAGAGCCTTGTCCTTGGACAACACGCCAAATATGCATTTCAATAACTCTTTCCAACTTATTTGTAAGTGTGAACTTGTGAAGGCCATATTAAACATATAGTCAAGACCTTCCCATCTTTGCTTCCTTTCCAAATATTTGTTCCCTGCGGTTATAAGTCTTGCCCTTTTCTCATTCGATATTCAGTTTTACTCAGACACACTGTAGGCGTTGAGTGATTTTATTTTTGTGGTTTCTGTGTCATTCTGGATGACTGATGTATGGGTGAAAACTGATTCTTCTGCATGTTATAATTAATGCCACAGGATCTCTAAAACAACACATGAAAGAAATTAGTGTGTAAGCCCGGGGAACAAATCCAGATTTAAAATGATACTCAAACTGTGGAGAGATTTTAAAGTCAGTG